>NC_135233.1:542460576-542730576 GCF_051348905.1 Ranitomeya variabilis
ATTCATGCTTCCCCATGCCCCCATGGGCTTGGAGAGGGGTGAATATTCATTTCACTGTAATAGCGGGCAGCATTAGCCGCAGGCTGAGGCTAACACTGCCCGCCGGTGCTGCTGAATTGGGGCCCCGTAGCTTGTGACCAGAGCGGAGCTGCAGTGATCCCGCGTCGTCCTCCTTCCTGCCCGCTGCCCAGCACTTCCTGTCTGACTCAGCGCGGCTGGATGACGTCATCATTCAGCACAGTTGTTTCAGAGAGGAAGCTGCCGGTATGTGCTGCGGCTGTGGGGAACATGCAGAGAGGTGAGTAGGTGCTGTGTGTGTCTGCCTGCGTGTGTGTGGCTGTGTGTGTATGTGATGCGGTGCTTTGTGTGTGTGTGAGAGAGAGTGGTGCGATGCTGTCTGTGTGTGGTGCTGTATGTGTGATAGTGGTGTGGTGTGTGTGTATTGGAGATTGGTAATGATGGGGGTGGTGGGGGAGGCAATGATGGTGGTGGGGGAGGTGATGATGATGATGGTGGTGGGGGAGGCGATGGTGGTGGAGGCGATGATGATGGTGATGGTGGGGGAGGCGATGATGACGATGGGGGAGGCAGTGATGATGGTGGTTGGGAGGCGATTATGGTGGTGGGGAGGTGATGATGGTGGTGGGGGAGGCAATGATGATGGTGGTGGGGGAGGCAATGATGGGGTGGTGGGGGAGAAGGCAATGATGGTGGTGGGGGAGGCAATGATGATGGTGGTGGGGGAGGCAATGATGGGCTGATGGGGGAGAAGGCAATGATGGTGGTGGTGGGAGGCAATAATGGTGGTGGTGGAATGGGCAATGATGGGGTGGTGGGGGAGAAGGCAATGATGGCTGTGGTGGAAAGGACAATGATGATGGTGTTGAGGGAGGCAATGATGGATGTGTTGGAATGGGCAATGATGGGGTGGTGGGGAAGAAAGCAATGATGGTTGTGGTGTAAAGGACAAAGATGGTGGTGGGGAGGATGTAATGATGGAGATGGTGGCTGAAAAGGTAGTGATGGAGATGATGATGAGTACAATGATGGAAGTGGAAGGGGAGAACAATAATGGTGGTGGAGGGGGGCTGCACCATACCCATTCAGCGGGGCTGCATTTTACCCTATGAGGGGGCTACATTATAATTCTGTGGGGGGCTGCATTATTCTCTGAGGGGGCTACATCATACTATATGAGCGAAGCTGCATTATGCCCTATGAGGGGGCTACAGAATATTCTATGGGGGGCTGCCTTATGAGGGGGTTGCATTATACTCTGAGGGGGCTACATTATATTCTGTGGAGGGGCTGCATTATGCTATATGGGGGGCTGCATTATGCCATATGAGGATGCTACATTATATCTATGGAGGGCTGCATTATACCTTATGAGGGGTTGCATTATATTTTGTGGGGTGCTGTATTATACCCTATGAGGGGGGCTGCATTATAATCCATGACGGAGGCTACATTATATTCTATGAGGAGGGCTACTTTATATTCTATGAGGGGGCTACCCCAACCCCTGCTGCATAATTAAGATGTGTTCTACCTTATATTATACCCTGATATTAGCGTGTTTTACCACACAATTGATGGTCTTGAATTTATTTCTATCTAGCTACATAGTGGGCCCCAAGAATGATTTTCTCTGGTGGGCCCAAGGTGCTCCAGTCCGACGCTGTACTCGTGCAAGATGGAGTCTGGTACTTCCCCCTGTCTTTGAACTTCCTGAAAGTTGTTATTTAAGTCCGAGTCGGGAAAAACTCCTTGCCTGAGTATTTTGTTTGCTATTGGCTTCTGAGCTTCCTCCTGGCTGGATTCTGAAGTTCCTGCTGCTGCTCGTTTAGTCCGTGCTCTGCCTCATCACTTCCAGGTGCCTTCTGTCCTCTGTGCTTCTTCCTGATCCTGGCGGTGGCTACTTTTTGTCTAAACTTCTAAAGAGAGGAGCTATACATCTCTGGTTCTACTGTGGTCTGTAAGAATTTCTGACATTATTATTATCTGAGACTTACTTCTTGGACTGTGTCTGTGCAGGCTGCGATGCTGGACCTGAGCGGGACTTTTTAGCCCAAAAAGAAGTACACTGTTAAACCTTCTCCTTGCTGATACCACCTGCATATTTCTGGACTTCTGTGAAAGGCGTCTGCATATTTGTGGACTACCACATATAAGTTCCGGTCGCACTCTTGCATCATATAACTACTGGACTTGCTTGCATTAGTGGTCGCGCCTCGCTATCATAGTTGCTGGACATTTTTGTTTTGTGCTGTGCACTTCGCTGTAATTTCAGGATTATCTCTGTTAGTTTGTGTTATACTCCTTGCTTTGTTAAATACAGTCTATTTGTCTCCAATTTGGTCTCAGATTCATTTTATCCCACACAATCAGATTCCATAGTACCTTCATAATTGTTACAGTGGCCTTCAGTGTGGACTGTAAATCCGGTGACGGTCTCTAGTCGTGTGCCGTCTCCATCAATATGGTGAGGGTCCTAGGGCTGTTGGACTCTGGAAGTCTGGTGACACTAATCAGCACTGCACTTCCCTACCAGTTAATCCCCAATAGGTGGGTGGGTGTCTGCTGCATACATGGAGATGCCAAGGACTACCATGTAGCCAGAGTAACCAAGGGGACAGACTGTATTGATAAGACCCATGAGGTTGGGGTAGTGAGAGACTTGATCCATTCCGTCATACTGGGTCGTGATTTGCTCAAGAGCCGGGGGCTGACACCAGGTTCCCTCATTTTGCAGTGACTAGCAAGCTGCTGTATCGGGTGACCAAATTGAGGGGTGGAGAAATTGTGAAACAGCTGTTCGCTCCACTATCGTACCGGTGGAGGGTTCTAGAGATGGCCCATGCACATATACTAGGTGGTCATCTAGGGGTAGAGAAAACTCAGGAGATGGTACTGCAGAGATTTTATTGGCCAGGTTGGTACCGTGAGATTCTAGAGTATTGTAGGACTTGATCTACCTGCCAGATAACTGCCCCTGTTTCTCACTTCAGAAGCCCCTTTAGTTCCCTTGCCAGTGATAGAAATTCCCTTTAAGAGAATTGCCATGGACCTGGTGGGTCCTCTTGCTAAATGGGCACACGGCCATCAAAACATCTTGGTTGTCATGGATTATGTAACCCGATACCCAGAAGCAGTGCCACTGAGGAACTCCTCAGCTAAAAGTATTGCGCGGGAGCTGGTACACATCTTTGCCAGGACCGGATTGCCCAAGGAAATTTGGACTGACCAGGGAACGCTGTCTATGAGCAATTTGATGCGTGAGATGTGCAGAGTCCTCCAGATCGCCCAGCTGCGAACCTCCGTATACTATCCGCAGACCGATGGCCTGGTGGAGCACTTAAACAAGACCTTGAAGGCCATGCTCAAGAGGATTGTTGAGAAGGACAGTTGAGTTCTTGCACTTTTCCATTAGAGAAGTTCCACAGGCATCCACTGGGTTCTCGCCATTTGAACTTCTGTACGGTCGACATCTCCGAGGGCTGCTGGACATAGCCATGGAAACCTGGGAGGCCTAAGTCACGTCACACCGAAAGCATAATAGAGCATGTTACCCAGCTGCAGGAGAGAATGGCTCATGTAATGCCTATCATGATGGAACATTTGCTCCAGGCACAGGAGGCCAAGGCAAGGGTGTACAACCGATCAGCAAGACTGAGGCAGTTCCTGCCCGGGGACCGCGTGCTAGTACTCATACCAACAGTGGAGAGCAAGTTCCTGGCCAAGTGGCAAGGCCCATATGAAATCATGGAGAAACTTGGGGACATGAATTATAAGGTACACCAGCCCAGTCGCAGGAAGCCGTATCAGGTGTACCATGTGAATCTGCTCAAACCCTGGCGGGATCGTGACCAGCTGGAAGCTCCTTGCCTGGGGGCCCGTCATGAAGCCAAGGTCGAGGAGGTCATAATTGCAGAGACGTTGATGCCGGCCCAGAAGCAGCAATGTTGAGAACTGCAGCAGAACCGTGATCTGTTCTCAGAATTGCCAGGGCCCACACAGGTTGTGGAACACGACATACTAACGGAGCCGCATGTAAGAGTGAACCTAAAGCCCTACAGAATCCCCGAAGCATGACGGGAGATAATCTCACAAGAGGTGAAGAGGATGCTGGACCTCAGGGTAATAGAGGAATCAAAAAGTGGCTGGTCGAGTCCCATCATCTTCGTACCAAAGCCGAGTGGCAGTTTTGTAATGACTACCGCAAACTCAATGATGTGACCAGGGATGACGCGTACCCGATGCCCCACGTGGATGAACGGATGTCATTCAGTCTGCAGGGGCCCCCACTACCTTCCAGAGGACAATGGACCAGATCTTGGTGCCGCATAGGAAGTATGCTGCAGCTTATTTGGATGATATCGTCATAATCAGCCATGACTGGAGTTCTATCTCCCAAAAGTACAGGCGGTTCTCAATGCCTTGAGGAAACCGAGGTTTACAATAAACTCGAAGAAGTGTGCCATAGGGAAGGAGGAGGCCAGGTACTTGGGTTACGTCATTGGGAGAGACGTAATCAAGTCCCAATTGAATAAAATACAGGTGATTCAGGAGTGGCTGCAACCACTTTCCAAGAAGCAAGTGAAGGCATTTCTTGGGCTTGTGGGGTACTACCAGCGGTTTATCCTGAACTTTGCCAAGATTGCCGCACCGTTAACGGACCTCCTCATGGGCCCTAGGCCAACTGTGGTAAAATGGACTCCTGACACAGATAGGGCGTTTCAGGAACTCAAGCTGGCTCTGTGAAGGCATCCGGCTCTGGTCGCACCAGACTTTAAGAAAGAATTTGTTACAGACCGATGCTTCAGAGGCTGGATTAGGAGCGGTACTCTCACAGGAAATAAACGGAGAGGAGCATCCCATCCTGTTTCTGAGACAAAAACGCTCTTCTTGCGAGAAGAATTATGCAATTGTGGAGAAGGATTACTTGGCCATAAAGTGGGCCGTGGATACACTAAAGTACTACCTTCTGGGCCACAGATTCAAATTAGTGTCAGACCATGCCCCACTGAGATGGTTGAGTGAGAAAAAGGGTAAGAACTCCAGGGTGACTAGGTGGTTCTTGCCTCTTCAGGACTTCTTGTTTCATGTAGAACACAGGCCAGAGAAGTAACATTTCAATGCGGATGCCCGCTCCCAAATTCCCTATCTAGTGTCTGATGGTGCCAAAATCCCTGGCTTTGGGCTGGGCGGGATATGTGACAGTCACTGGCTTTGCAGAGGAAGGGAAGTATGTGTCACTGCGCATGCAGTGGTCAGTTATGTGTATCCAGAGGATTTTTGTGCTTCTGTGGCACCCCAGGAGTCTGGTTGCCAGGGGCTGGCTGGCAATTTTCAGCCTGGGGGGCAATCACAAGGCAGTGGCCCTCGAGTTGCGGTGGCCCTCCTTTTCCCTGCTTATATCTGGCCACTGCATTAAAGTAGCAGAGATAACAGGCTTTAAAAACAGGCTGGTACACAGATATGGGAACTGAACGGAGCTTGCTGCATAGATATGGTAGCAGAATCGAGCTTACTCCAGAGATATATGAACAGAACGGAGCTTACTACAGAGATATGTGAGCAGAACAGAGCTTACTACAGAAATATGGGAGCAGAACAGAGCTTATTATAGAGATATGGAAGCAGAACCGAACTTACTAGATTCAGAGATATGGGAGCCGAACCGAGCTTACTGCAAAGATATGGGATCAGAACCGAGCTTACTACAGAGATATGCGAGCAGAACCGAGCTAACACCAAGGATATGGGAGCAGAACCAAGGTTACTGCAGAGATATGGGAGCAGAACGGGGCTTACTACAGAGATATGTCAGCAGAAACAAGCTTACTACAGAGATAAGTGAGCAGAACCAAGCTTACTACAGAGATAGGGGAACAGAACCAAGCTTACTACAGAGATATGGGAGCAGAAACGAGCTTTCTACGAGATAAGGAAGCAGAAACGAGCTTACTACAGAGATATGGGAACAGAACCGAGCTTTCTACAGAGATATGGCAGCAGAACCGAGCTTACTGCAAAGATATGGCAGCAGAACCAAGCTTACTACAGAGATATGGGAGCAGAACCGAGCTTAGTGCAGAGAAATGGGAGCAGAACCGAGCTTACTACAGAGATATGGGAGCAGAAACGAGCTTACTACAGAGATAAGGAAGCAGAAACAAGCTTACTACAGAGATATGGGAACAGAACCGAGCTTACTGCAGAGATATGGGAGCAGAACCGAGCTTACTACAGAGATATGGACGCAGAACCGAGCTTACTGCAAAGATATGGCAGCAGAACCAAGCTTACTACAGAGATATGGGAGCAGAACCGAGCTTAGTGCAGAGAAATGGGAGCAGAACCGAGCTTACTGCAGAGATATGGGAACAGAATCGACCTTACTACAGAGATATGGGAGCAGAACCAAACTTACTACAGAGATATGGGAGCAGAACCTAGCATACTACAGAGATAAGGGAGCAGAACCGAGCTTACTAGAGAGATAAGGGAGCAGAACCGATCTTACTACAGAGATATGGGAGCAGAACCGAGCTTACTGCAGAGATATGGGAGCAGAACCGAGCTTACTACACAGATAAGGGAGCAGAACCGAGCTTAATAAGTCTACTACATGGAACCAAGTCTGCTACATAGAAACTGGAGCAGAACTGAGATTACGACATACATATAGTACCATAATCTAGATTACTACATTGATAGAGTACCAGAACCAAGCTTACTGCTTAGATATGGTGCCATAACGGAGCTTACTTACAAACATACACACAACAATACAGCTATACAGTGCCTAGTACTATCTCCACTACACATAGAATACATAATATTATAATATCACCATTACCTCTACATGAAACTACATTCTATACAAAGACCAATGGTGCCACCATACACTCCCTGACAGAAGTTATGTCGCTTATCCATGTTATGTAAATAAAAGCTTATAACCTGATGTTAAATTCATCCATTGGTTGTATAAGTTATTCTTTTGAAAGCTGGATCCCTCCAAAATGTGATTTAGGTTAAGAAAATAAATTATTAAAGCAGAAATATTGATCAGTTAATGGACACAGAATGGTCAGATTTTGGCAAGACAAAATTTTTGTTGCCCACAGACAAATAATTAACTTAAAATACAAATATATGTTGCATAACATTGGTGAATGAAGTTGTGGTGCTCATCTAGATTCTCTGGTTTTGTCTTCCAAGCTTCCTCTTTCATCCTTCCCCAAACATGCTCAATGATGTTCATGTCTGGTGACTGGGCTGGCCAGTCCTTGAGCACCTTGATCTTTTTTGCCTGGAGGAACTTTGTTGTAGAGAAGGATGTATGAGATGGAGCACCATCCTGCTGCAGAATTTGACCTCTTTTATGATTTGGAATATAAGCAGTAGCTAATACTTCTTGATATTTTAGGCTATTGATATTGCCTTCCACCTTGCAAATGTTTCGCACAACCCCATACTGAATGTAACCCCAGACCATGATCTTTCAACCACCAAATTTTGTATTTTGGATCCATACTGGCTCCAGTAAGTCTCCTGCAGTGTTTGTGGCAGCTGTGGTGTAATTCTACTGAAGAGAAATCCATCTTCTGCCACTTTTCCAGCATCCATCTGTTTAGCAGGCTGTGGGAGTTTGCAAATGCCACACGGTTTTTTATTTGCCTTTTGTTTAGTGCTGGCTTCTGGGCACTGATTCGACCATGGAGGCCATTTTGAGACAGAATCCTACAAACTGTTCTAGTTGACACAGGTAAAGGTTTAGGTGTGCACTCAGCCTTAATATGGCGAGGTGCTGGTGTAACGGACCAATAGCCCAGAATAACAGTAAAAGTTAAATTCACTGCACTCTCTCTAGGTTTCTTATGCAAAGTCTGGTATAAATTTATTATACATAAACTGGGAGCATAACAGAATATTACAGCATCTGTGATTTTTTATATACAACGTTTTGGCTCAACCAGAGCCTTTGTCACGTAATCGCTTGTTCCAGCTAAGATAGTGATATACAGAGAAGACAGAAAGTCCCAGCGATCCAATATAAGCTCTATTGTAATCTAAATGTCCGCTTATGGAAGATCCTGTCCAGTAGTGTGGACCTGCAGTGTCTGTTATGACAAGTGGCGCTCCCGCGCCTTGCTAACGATCGGCGTGTCACGTGCGGTGAATTTAGCTTTTACTAGTTGACAGCGATTTGAGGTGACCAGACCTGTTGGAGCTCTGCTGCTGTGGAAGAGGGGCTTGCTTTGGATTTTCTAACCAACAAACATTCCTCCTGAGCAGTTGTGTTGCGGGGTCTGCCGGACCTGGGCTTGTCAAACACCTCTCCAGTCTCTTCAAATCTTTTTTTTAATTCTTTGTACTTGACACTGAGACACATTAAAGGTGCCCGCCACCTCTGCAGTGGATCTGGTCTTCAGCCTCTTGATAATCCAGGCTTTGGTCGCAGGGTGGATTTTTGGCATGTTGTCAAGAGCTCAAGTTGCAGTTCAAGTGAAGGTCTGGGGTGCTGGGTTTCTTTTTATACACACACACTAAATAACCGATCATTTACTGAGCACAGGTGAGGATGTAAACTAGGATAGGGTGCATTATATGACCAGGCGACAAAACTTTTGTCTTGCTAAAATCTGACCATTCTGTATCCATTAACTGATCAATATTTCTGCGTTGATGTCAATTTATTCTCTTAACCTAAACCACATTTTGGAAGGTTTCAGCTTTCAAAAGAATAATTTATACAACCAATGGATGAATTTAACATCACGTTATAAGCTTTTATTTACATAACATGGATAAGCGACATTACTTCTGTCAGGGAGTGTACAACTTTTACTACTAGTATACTACAATACTGATCATTAATTTTAAAAAAGCACAACACTAAGTGCCATTGTATACAGGAACTCTGTATTTACGGTCAGTGTAAAGATACTACAGTGATCACTGGTGACATTATACACAGGAGATCTGTATAAGGTGTCAGTGTACAGGTAATACAGTGATCACCACTGCCAGTGACATTATACACAGGAGCTTTGTATATAGTATACAGTGTATAGTGTCAGTGTACAGGTAATACACTGACTCACTAGTGATGTCTCTAGCTGAAGTCCTTCATCTTTGCTTTTCACTTTCATCCAGCACAGACTGCCATCACTTCTTCCAGTCAGGACTCGTCTCTGCATAACATAACACAGTTGCCTAGAGCACGGCTTCCAGACCACATTCCCCACTTTTTCCCTTTCTTCTACACCATGTTCCAAATTATTATGCAAATTATATTTCTCTCGGATTTTCCTAAATGGTCGGTGCAAATGACAGTCAGTCTAATAAAAGTCATCACCCCTTAGAGTATACATCGAATTTTATTGGAGAAACCTCCCAATGATAACAGTATAATCTCCAAAATGAATAAAAACTCAAAATGCACTCTTCCAAATTATTAGGCACAGTAGAATTTCTAAACATTTGATCTGTTTTAAAGAACTCAAAATACTCATTTGTGGAATTTGCAGCATTAGGAGGTCACATTCACTGAACAAAAAAGCTATTTAACTCCAAAACATCCTAACAGGCCAAGTCACATGTTACCATAGGAACACTTCTTTGTTATCACCTTCACAATTCTCGCCTCCATTGAACTTGTGAGTTTTTGTAGAGTTTCTGCTTGTATTTCTTTGCATGAAGTCAGAATAGCCTCCCAGAGCTGCTGTTTGGATGTGAACTGCCTCCCACCCTCATAGATCTTTTGCTTGATGATACTCCAAAGGTTCTCTATAGGGTTGAGGTCAGGGGAAGATGGCGGCAATACCATGAGTTTATCTCCTTTTATGCCCATAGCAGCCAATGTCTCAGATATATTCTTTGCAGCATGAGATGGTGCATTGACATGCATGAAGATGATTTTGCTCCTGAAGGTACAATTCTGATTTTTATACTATGGAAGAAAGTTGTCAGTCAGAAACTCTATATACTTTGCCGAGGTCATTTTCACACCTTCAGGTACCTTAAAGGGCCCTTCCAGCTGTTTCCCCATGATTCCAGCCCAAAACATTACTCCTCCATCTCCTTGCTGACATTGCAGCCTTGTTGGGACATGGTGGCCATCCACCAACCATCCACTACTCCATCCATCTGGACCACCCAGGGTTGCTCGACATTCATCAGTAAACAAGACTGTTTGGAAATCAGTCTTCATGCATGTCTGGGCCCACTGCAACTGTTTCTGCTTTTGAACACTGTTTAGGGGTGGCCGAATAGTAGGTTTATGCACCACAGCAAGCCTTTGAAGGATCCTATACCTTGAGGTTCGAGGGACTCCAGAGGCACCAGCAGCTTCAAATAACTGTTTGCTGCTTTTTTTTGGTATTTTGGCAGCTGCTCTCTTTATCCAATGAATTTGTCTGGCAGAAATCTTCCTCATTATGCCTTTATCTGCATGAACTCTGTCTGTGCTCTGTTTCAGTCGCAAATCTCTTCACAGTATGATGATCACTCTTAAGTTTTCGTGAAATATCTAATGTTTACATGCTTTTGACCAAGGCATTGCACTATTTAATGCTTTTCAGCAGCAGAGAGATCCTTTTTATTTCCCATATTACTTGAAACCTGTGGTCTGCTTTATAATCTGGAACATCATTTTTAAGTAGTTTTTCTTTAATTAGAATCACCTGGAAAACTAATGATCACATGTGTTTAAGATTGATTTCAGTGATCCATTGAGCCCTGAGACACAATACCATCCACAAGTTTATTTGAAAAACAAAAACAATTAAATCTTTATGACACTTAAATCCAATTTGCATAATAATTTGGAACATGGTGCACACTAGACATCTGAATACAGAGGTGCACCCACAAACTTTATATAATTGGTTATTATGCAACCTCATAGATTGTAAGCTTGCGAGCAGGGCCCTCATTCCTTTTGGTATCTGTTGATCTGTGTTTATTTTTATCCTTAATGTCCATTGTCTGTACAAGTCCCCTCTAAAATGTAAAGTGTTGGCACTATAGAAATAAAATTATCATAATTATTATTATTAACCGACCATTCCAAATATAAATTATAATCCACCACTGTGCACCCACTAACTATAAATAGCCACTTTCACCATTTAATATATAAATTAATTAGCACCTGTACTCTTTCCCCCAATCCATTACCAGTCACTTCATCCTCAACGCCCCCCACTATGTACCTACCACTCTAACCCTAACCCCGATTCATTATAGTTACATGCCCCTCCCGCCCCAATTCATTGTCATGTCTTTCTCTCTCACTCTCTATTCATTATCAACTGCTCTACCCTACATTCAATACATCATTTACTCCCCCACCCATAAAATTCATTATTTGTTCTTCCCCTAGATCATCATTTGCTCTCCCCACCCCCACCTTCAATTAAATTGCTGTCCCCTGTCCCTCACACTGAATTCATCATTTTGCAGTTCCCCCACTTTAATTTGAAGTCCCCTTACTTCATTCATTGCAGTCCCCTATCACCCCCTCACTTCATCTGCAGTGCCCCTTCATCATTTGTAGCCCCCTATCCCCCTTCCATTTCATCATGAGCAGTCCCCCATCAGACACACTTCATCATGTGCAGTCCTGCAGTCCCCTTCTCCCACTTCATCATGTGCAGTCCCCTTACCCCCCACTTCATCATGTGTTGTCCCCTTACCCCCCACTTCATCATGTTCAGTCACCCTTACCCCCCCACTTCATGTGCAGTCCATCTTACACTCCACTTTATCATGTGCAGTACCCATTACCCCCCACTTCATGTGCAGATCACCTTACCCCCACTTCATCATGTGCAGTCCCCTTTAACCCCCAATTCATCATGTGCAGTCCCCCTTACCCCCCACTTCATCATGTGCAGTCCCCCTTACCCCCACTTCATGTGCAGCCCCACTCCCCCTTCATCATGCGCAATCCCCCTTACCCCCACATCATCATGTGCTGCCCCATTCCATCATGTACAGCCCTACTCTCCCCACTTCATCATGTGCAGTCTCCTGTATCCACTAAACTATCACTAAACCATCATGTACAGCCCCACTCTCCCTTCATCATGTGCAGCCCCACTCCATCATGTACAGCCCCACTCAACCTTCATCATGTGCAGCCCCACTTACCCCCTCACTCCATCATGTGCAGTCTCCTTTAACCCCCAAATTCCATCATGTGCAGCCTCCTTACACCCCCCACTTCATAACTTGCAGTTACACACCATTAAATTTATTTTATAAAGAAAACAAAAAGTTCTTCATACTTACCTCACCAGTCGCTCCCCTGCAGTGCCTCTCTGCTTCTAGCATCTGGGTCATGTCGGCTTGTGCGTGAGGACGCCATCGCGCATGCCCAACACCTAACCTGGAAGTATAGAGAACATGAAGGGAGCAGTAGCCGCGCAGCCGTCAAGGTGACAGCCAAGCATAGCTCCTGGCCCCAGCGCAGACGTGTGCGCTAACTGTGATGCGGCTGTGTCTGCTGCCAGCCGTGTCACAGTACAGCAGACATGGCTGCGCACAATTTGCTGTGTGGCTGTAGCCACCACCAGGCAGCCGGCACTGAACAGCTGCTGGGGGAGCGGCCCGGGGGGCATTTGCCTCTTTGCCACCTGGGCCAGTCAGCCCCTGCTGGTTGCCACAGTGGCATTGCCTTCCTCAGGGGATGTGATGCCATGCCTGGAAGCAAGAGGAGTCCCCTTTCCAGGTAACTTCAGCATACACCTTTCCTGACTCCAAACCAGAAGGGGGAGCTTTAACACCTGTTTTAGGGGAACTTCCCTATAAATTCTGGCCTTGAGGCGGGGTTAGTGATGTTCAGTGTCAGAGAGCGGGCAATGAAAGAGGAGGCAAGAAGTGAGGATAATCTGGGGGATAGGAGCTGCGACTGAGCTCACTCCAGGACTAAGCGCCGAAGACTGGACATCGGAGTCCATGTTTGTGTGGGAACTTCAGGCCCCACAATCAAATCCGGAGGACAAGAGATTGCAGGTCTCCCGGCCCCAGCTGACACCCGAAGGCACAGCAGCATACGAGAGCCCGGAGTCACCACAAGGGAGTGACACCTGGAACAAGCTCACGCTGCCTGCCATGCGGGTAGTGTTTTACTTAGTGGACAGACTGAAAGAGGGATTTGAGGAGAACTAAAAGCACCAAGCACCCAGAGAACAGCGCAGTAGGAAGGCCTCCAACCCCACCTGATTAGGGGGACTCTGATTTGCTACCAGGCTTCCTGGAACTCCATTACCAGCTGTGACTTGTGCCCCGGACTGCACCTTGACCTGAGAATAAAGGTAAAGAAACTACAGTCCTTGTGTCCTCCACTCATTTCCTGTACCCTCATTCCTTCACCCCAACGTCCACCATCCCTCATAAACTGTCCTGGTAGCTCTGGGCGCTCCACCTTTTGGAAGCAGAACCATCCCAGCTGCATTACCATCGGCCCCAGCAGTCTCCTTAAGCAGTGTCGGCCATTTATAGCCGAACACCACAGATGGCGTCACAAACAATCCCCCTTTTCCCTACCCAAACTTTATTCCCATTTCCACCATCATACATTCTCTATTCTTCATCCCTTTAATTGTGCTCCCATGGCCACGGACCGGGTCACTGCTGCCGTGACCATCCCTTTAAGAGCCGTGTGATCCGGTTCTGAGTACCCCACGGCCCTAGCGGGTGTTGCATTTCTGGCATCACAAACAGAATGGACAGACCCAGCAAACTGGCTCCTGTACACCATAGACTTTGTTGAACTGTATGACAACCGCCATTTTACATGCTGCGAGGAGCAAAGGGGGTGTGTCTTTGTGGGTGAAGCAAGAGAAAGAGCACGAAGAGAAGCTGCGCTTCGTGCTCTGCTGTGAGCAGAAGAAAAGCAGGAGGCCCCTACTTTAAAACCGGAAGGAGCACCAGACCGCCAGTGGAGCAGTCGCTGACTTCGATAACGAAACGCAGGGCCTGGCTGAGGTTCACTAGGTGGGGGGAGGAGAAAATGTCCGTTGCGGGTGGAGATTCAGCGGCGGCCGCAGCCCCCATAGTGCAGACAGATCCAGCGGTGGCCACAGCCCCCATAAACCGCCCAGATCCAGCAGCAACCGCAGCCGCAGCTTTCATAATACTGTTATCAATGCCGTACATACCGGGAGCAGCCTGGTTACCCCAGTACTCAGGGGAGTCACACACTCTGCAATTTGTTTGAAGTGTACCCCCTGCCTGAGAATCCAAAGATCAGCATCCTCATTGGCCAGTTAACTGGAGCAGCTCAGAGGGAGGTAAAGTCCTGGCTGGACACTGATAAAAGAACTGTTAAACAAATCTTGGCCAGGCTGAAGGACACCTTTGACACCCGCACTGCAGCAGAGATTAAAATGAGATTCTTTGTGTGCAAAGGGTGCAGGACAGTATACGGGACTATGCTCTTAACCTTCAGGAAGTGCTACGGGCTGTAAAACAGGTTGACCCTGACAGTGTGCAAGATGAAGATAAGTTGCTGACTGAGCAGTTTATAGAAGGACCCCTGTCTAACAATCAAAGGACACAGCTGCACATAATTGCCCTACAAAATCCTGACCTGGACTTTGCGCACTTTAAGGATAGGGCCATCCGGGTGTTGCGTGAATCAAATCCTAGTGGCACAGCGCCCTCTAGGTGCCCAGCAATTACATATCAGCAGGAGGCAGCATCCTTTCCCCTGATCCCCGTGGAGGCCGACATGCTAACCCAAGATAATGATTCTTATGCAGACCTACGTTTCCAGGTCCAGGAGTTGACCAAAAGTATAGCTGCATTAGCTGAAACCGAGCAGTCCCTGCAAGTGTCTCCAAATGAGAAGATCCAGCTGGCCTCCAGTCCAGATGACGTCCTGCAGAGACAGCAGAAGAGGATTCCACTGACCACAGGGAGAGACAATGACTGCTACGACCAGAACTGGCGACCCATCTGTCGCCGGTGCACCAAGGCAGGACACATCGCAAGAGTCTGCAATTTAAACGAGCAACCCCTGGGGCAGAGGGCCAACCCCTAGGACTAAGATGACCAGGCCCACAAAGCTGGCTAGACAAGTACGCGGGAAGACGGCCGGTCCTTCCCGTAGTCAGGGGTGTCCCTATAATGAGGCAACTTGAGCTTGTTGCCTCAGGTGGCGCCACCTGCTGGGCGGCAGTGGGAGCGCTCAGTGCAGGAAACCCGATGCACAAAATCCTGAGCATTGCTCCTGTGCAGAGCTTGGTGCCGCCTCCAGCACTGGCTCCTCCTCTGTCTTCTCTATCCCTCACCCTCCGGCTGATCAGGACATCAGCAGTGAGGGACAGCAGGAGGAGCTTGGAGCCAGAAATCTCAGTGTGTGACAATTGCAGTGGCCAGTAGGTGGCAGCGTCACAAATTAATGCTGCCCCTCCTGGCTCCAGATGTAGGGCTGCTCCCTCCCCCAGCCCCCACCATTCCTGAGACTAGCTGCTGACGCTGCCTGCTGGTGCCTCTGTATACAGTCCCCTCCATAACTCCTCCTCTGGTCCAACTGCCTCCTGTGATCTCAGAGGAACTAGGAAGGAGTTATGGAGGAGGGGGAGATCCTGCCTGCACAGACTCCTGGAGGAGGCAGCAGCTCCCTGTGTCCTCCTGTCTCCTCTGCCCCTGGTGACCTGGGATGGGGCGAGCAGTGACGGCTCTGGTGCAGCACACGTGAGTATATAGAATGTTATTTATAGGGTATGTAATAGAGTGTATAGTGTCTGCTTTCCTGTGTGTGAATGAAAGCAGAGGTTTCTTGTGTATGTAATAGTGTGTGTAATGTAGAGTATGTGTGTCTCTGTTTATAAATGAGTGTATTTGGCTATACTGCCTGTGATTCTTGAGTATGATCAGGCCTGAACCCACAATTGTCTCTGCTTGGCAGGATCCCACAAAATAAATTCCCCCAATAACAATCCTTTGCATATATCCAGCACAGTGTAACCTGTGTGTGACGGGGTGTACGGCAGAGCAAGAAGGGACAACAGGCCAAGGGATGATTCCACAGATTTATTATCAAGAACGCTGGAACAACACATGCAGGTAGATCTACAGAGTCCACAATAAGGCTACGTTCACATTAGCGTTGTGCGACGCAGCGTCAGGCGCCGCTGCGTCGCCGCATGCGTCATGCACCCCTATATTTAACATGGGGGCGCATGGACGCGTTGCATTTGCGTTTTGTGACGCATGCGTCGCTGCGGCGCACGCGTCAGGGCGCACAGGATGCAGCAAGTTGCATTTTTTGTGCGTCCAAAATCAAGCAAAAAAAGGATGCATGCGTCACAAAACGCTGCGTCGTGCATGCGTTCACATTTGCGTTGTGCGCTGCGTCGCCGATGCTGCGGCGCACAACACAAATGTGAACGCAGCCTTAGTCCAACGGAACAGGTTCGGGGGCACCTCCCGATAATCCTTGTGCCAGCTAACAAAACAATAGTCCACACGAGTCCAAGGGATCACAAAACAATCCCACGAACGACGAGATATGTCCTCAGCTCAAGTCTCGCCCCGTTCGCTTCCGCAGTCACAGATGGACATGGGGTCTTGCCTCAGCTAAGAATCCCCACTCCTTCTCCTTCAAAGGTCAACTCACATCTGATCTAAAAAATAAGAATGGATTGTCTGAGCTCCTGGGATCCGCCCATGAAGGGGGGTAGGGGTCACACCTTCTGTTCAATGGTTGGGTCCACCAGAAGATTCTATTCTGGTCGGCTCCGCTTAGTCTACGTAGTATGTACATTTGACTAGCCACCTGCTGTGAGGAAGAATGGCTATTCCTTCACTAGCTGACAAAGCTTAATTACATTAAAGCTTAGGGCTGCAAGTATTGGGGGAAGGAGATATTGTTACAGGTGACTCCCAGCACAAGAAAATACATAAATTACAGCTAATAGAAACCAGAGAACAGTTACATACATCAAATGGCATATTTTCAAATACAGGACAGGGCAAAAGTACATATCATGACAATCCCTTCCCCTCCCAATTTGTGTACGTACTAGGGACCTCTACAGGTCGCTGGTTAAGTACACACAGGCAGAGCGTAACTTACATGTGGCTTCATGCAGCCACGAATTGGCATCTTAGCTCTCCCACATCATTGCCCAGGAGAACATCTGCAGGCAGACCACCCATCACCCCAACCACACATCGCCTGACCCCAAAACCAAAGTTCAGATCCACAGTGGCTGTGGGAATAGTCCTCCATTGTCCACCAGCCAGTTCAATGACAATCCCAGGTCCTCTATGGATTGCCTCAGGCCGAACCACTTGGGGATCAGCCAGTGTGAGGAAAGGCCCTGAGTCACAAAATCCAATAAGTCTCTGTCCATCCAGCACAACCTCCTGCAAGTGCTTACCTCGATGAGCAGGAGTCGTCATAGCTGCAGGTCGCACACCATAAACTCCTAGTGGTGCAACATGGGTGGGTGAGGCACTAGGCCGGTCCTCACGTAGTGGTGACACGTCTTCCTCCATGGCACTTGGCTGTACATAATTAATAATATGACTGGGTACAGGATCAATCCTCATTTGAACAGCTGGGCAGGAGGCTTGCAGATGCCCCGGCTGCCCACATCGATAGCATCTGTGCTGGGTCTCACTCCATCCAAGGCTTCCGCTTGGGCGAGGGGTAAGGGAACCTGGAGGCCGGCTCCCACCTGAAGGTGCTGTAGGGGTTTGAGGACGACTCCTCCATGGGCTGGCTGGGCATGAGGCCTGCAGATGCCCCGGATGCCCACAACCATAACACCTGCGCTTTGCTACTTCCTCTCCTCATCGTATTCCAGAAAATGCAGTAGAAGCAACTGGAGGCACATTTACACGGGTATCAGCATGAGGTGGTGGCTTATAGGAACGGGGAACAATGGGGACAGAAGAACTGGGGGCCACCGGTGTTGTGGGGCTGGTAGGCCTCTCTCGATCCTCTAAGAACCCTCCACTGAGGCTTGATGGTGAGAGCCTCATCAGCGAGAGATGCAGCTTCTTCCACTGTCGCTGGTCTCCTCTCACGCACCCATTCCCTGATCTCAACGGGGCACTGGGCAAAGAATTGTTCTTTTAGGATAACCTGGAGAAAGGTGTTCCAGGTTAAGGCCTCCTCTGCCTCCAGCCAGCGATGACATATTTGTTTGAGTCTATGAGCATATATCTTAAAAGACACTTCCCCATCACAGGCTAAAGTACGGAACTGAGTCCTGTAAGTGTCTGGCGTCACAGCATAATGTTCTAGAATAGTTTGTTTAATCTCCGCATACTCACAGTTCCCCCGAGGGTCCATAGCTCTATAGGCTTCAGCAGCTCCACCCTCTAAGAGCCCCACAAGATGTCTGACTCGCTCCCTTTCCGGGACTTCCATTAATCGACACTGATGCTCAAAGTCCTGGAAGAAGCCCTCAATGTCGCCTGCAGCCTCATTAAAGGGCTTGAAGTCTTTGCGGGACACTCTGGGGAGTTCCCTCATGGTGGGTGCTGGGGTTACAGTCTGTATGGAGCTTCTAGCTGCTTCCAAAGCGATCTGCCTCTCCAGCAATGCCATCTCCTGAGCTCTGTCCTCGGCTCTGTGAATGGCCTCCCTCTCCCTCTCCTGAGCTCTGTGAATGGCCTCCCTCTTATCGTCTATGGTGGCCTCCTCTCCCAGCACTGCCATCTCCTCCTCGTACCACACAACCCACTGACTTTTTTGGGTATTTACCTCCGGCTGCAGTCTTTCCTCCATTTGCTGTGAGGATCCTTCCTCAGTGTCATCTTGCAGGCGAACTCCTTCCAAAGCCTCAATTAGGTGCTCCTTGGAGAGTCCTTTAAAATGGACTCCTACTTCACGGGCCTTTGATTGTAGGCTCCAGTCCAGTCCAGTTCTTGTACTCTGCGGTGCTGGTTCCCGATGTTGGGCCATTGTCCTCCACTCCTTCTGCTCTGATCCCGCTGCTTGCCACCAGTTTGTGACGGGGTGTACGGCAGAGCAAGAAGGGACAACAGGCCAAGGGATGATTCCACAGATTTATTATCAAGAATGCTGGAACAACACATGCAGGTAGATCTACAGAGTCCACAATTAGTCCAATGGAACAGGTTCGGGGGCACCTCCCGATAATCCTTGTGCCAGCTAACAAAACAATAGTCCACACGAGTCCAAGGGATCACAAAACAATCCCACGAACGACGAGATATGTCCTCAGCTCAAGTCTCGCCCCGTTCGCTTCCGCAGTCACAGATGGACATGGGGTCTTGCCTCAGCTAAGAATCCCTACTCCTTCTCCTTCAAAGGTCAACTCACATCTGATCTCAAAAATAAGAATGGATTGTCTGAGCTCCTGGGATCCGCCCATGAAGGGGGGTAGGGGTCACACCTTCTGTTCAATGGTTGGGTCCACCAGAAGATTCTATTCTGGTCGGCTCCGCTTAGTCTACGTAGTATGTACATTTGACTAGCCACCTGCTGTGAGGAAGAATGGCTATTCCTTCACTAGTTGACAAAGCTTAATTACATTAAAGCTTAGGGCTGCAAGTATTGGGGGAAGGAGACATTGTTACAGGTGACTCCCAGCACAAGAAAATACATAAATTACAGCTAATAGAAACCAGAGAACAGTTACATACATCAAATGGCATATTTTCAAATACAGGACAGGGCAAAAGTACATATCATGACACTGTGCACTCCCGAGTATCCGGAGTCCTGTCCAGTAATGTGCTGGGGTGCAGGCAGTGCAGTGCTGGTGTATGTGATGCGCGCTCCCTGAGTATCCGAAATCCTGTCCAGTAATGTGCTGGGGTGCAGGCAGTGCGGTGCTGGTGTATGTGATGTGCGCTCCCCTGAGTATCCAGAGATAATACGGCCAGGGAGGCTAAGATGAAAAGAAGAGGGGCCGGTTCCTGCGTGGTGTACCCGACGCGTATCGTCACCAGAGTGACTTCATCAGGGGTAAGATGAAGTCACTCTGGTGACGATACGTGTCGGGTACACCACGCAGGAACCGGCCCCTCTTCTTTTCATCTTAGCCTCCCTGGCCGTATTATGGTATGAGCATGTCCATTTGGAGGTTATTTTTTTGCCATAAGCAGTGCCTGCCTTGATATTTTTCTATCTTGCCTCTACAATCAGTTTATTTAGACAGCTTCTTCTGTATTTAGCTGAGGAGCTGCGTTATTAGCTCATACGGCTAGGACATGATTGTTCATATATACAGCCTTAATTATTGGATTTTTCCTTTGTCTATATTGGGTACCAATTGAGCTTTATTGTAGCTTTTTTGGACAGAACAATCGGTTGTACCTTGAGTATGGAGGTATTTTGATATAGGGACTGTACCTGTGTGTGTTAGTCTCCCATTATTTTCTTGGGTAAATTTTCTTGTGCTTTATGTATTTTTAAATGTTTTTAAATGTTGTGTTGTGGTTTTAGGACTATGACTTAATAAAATTTGTTATATTTTGATGATCCCTGCAGTTATGCATGTCTCTTTCTTTTTGGTTTGACACCACGTCCGCGGGTTTATGCGTCTCAGTGACGAGCGCTGTCGGCCACGCATGCGCAGAAGAAACCGGAACTATACTCACTGCCCGCTGTACGGCACCTTTTACATTCAGACACACCTCCGCAACAACTGTTGCTTATTGGCCAGTCATCTATATATATAATTGTCTAAGGGTTTTTCTGTCTGTCTGTCTGTCCCGTTTATTCATTCGCTGATTGGTCGAGGCCGCCTGGGCCTCGACCAATCAGCGACGGGCATAGCATGGCGACGATGATGTCATAATGGAAATCCCACATCTCTGATGGACCAATCAGCGACGGGCACAGTATCGACATAGATGTCATAATGGTTGCCATGGCGACGATGATGTCAAAAAGGTTGCCTCGACCAATCAGCGACGGGCACAGTCGGAATCATCATTGTCCATATACTACGGGGACATGCATATTCTAGAATACCCGATGCGTTAGAATCAGGTCACAATCTAGTACTATATAATCAGCCCCATCCCTCCCCAACACACACCTCCTGACGAAGAAGCGAAACGTGCGTTGGGGTGGCAGGGACGCTACACACAAGACCTACTCCATGTAAGTGCTGCTAAATTATAACCTTATTACATTGCCATCATTGATTCTGACAGGGTGCAATACCCCTACACTGTGTAGTTGATGTGCTTGTGACTTGGAATTGTATTAACTATTTATATGCAGGCATTGTTTTGGAACAACTTGTTGTTTACATTAGTAGTAGCTGTCCCTGCTTTTAAGCAGTCACCTTGGGTACTTTTTGTTCTTTTAAAATTGTGTAATAAAATCTAATGATATATTGGCACTTTATACTGTGGTTCTCCTTTGGGCCTTAATGAGAACTTTGGGTTTAGTTCTTTTCTCTGAATTTAGGTATCTATACTTTTGGGTAGGGGAAGGGGGGTTTCTGTAGGTTGTAAATAATTATGTTTTTAACTGATATATTAGGGTACTAATTTAGGTTATCTATTTTAGTTATTCACATCAAACTTCCTATTGCCATCTGATGTAATGGAATGGCTTGGCCCAAGCATTTTATTTCGGTTTCCGGAAACCTTATTGCTACGAATCCGTTCATCTTTATTTTGGCTGTCCATGCTACCATCAAGTAGTATGGACAGCCACCGGACCCCGGGGACGTTCCAAACGATGATGAAGTGTTGCCATCATCTTCTCCAAGACCTATAAAGACCACTTGAAGCACCTGGCCGAGGTGTTCGAAGTCCTGTCCAACTGTGGCCTGAAATTGATGCCGTCCAAATGCCTCCTGCTGAAGACCAAGGTGCAGTACCTAGGTCGTGTGGTAAGCGCCGAAGGTGTGGCACCAGACCCTGACAAAGTTACCGTTATAAGGGACTGGCCAAAACCCAACAACATTCATGAAGTACGGCAGTTCCTCGGGTTGGTAGGCTGCTACTGGAGATTCATTGTGGGCTTTACCAAGATAACTGCACCCCTGCAAGACCTCCTAGTGGGCCAATCCAAGAAGACTAAGAACAAGAGTCCTTCGTTCGAGTGGAACAGACTAGAAGAATCCTTCACTCGGTTGAAGTTGGCTCTCATGGGAGATGAAGTCCTGGCCTATCCTGACTATGACCAACCATTCATACTTTACACAGACGCCAGTAACGTGGGATTAGGAGCAGTGCTGTCACAAATGCAGAAAGGCAGAGAGAGAGTGATTGCCTACGCCAGCAGGAAGCTTCATCCTACTGAAAGGAGCCCCGACAACTATAGTTCCTTTAAACTGGAGTTCCTTGCCATAGTCTGGGCTAACGAAGTGCTTCAAGCACTACCTGGCGTCAGCTAAGTTTACTATCTACATGGACAATAATCCGCTAACCCATCTTGAAACCGCAAAGCTGGGTGCACTGGAACAGCGATGGATGGCCCGGCTGTCCAACTACGAGTTTACCATCAAGTACCGAGCGGGACATAATGCTAATGCTGATGTGCTGTCCAGAAGGCTCAATTTACCAGACGAGGGAGAAGATCCGGAAGCATTCGAAGAAATTGAGTTACCAGCCTTCCACCGCCCAGTTGGGGCCCAACCCTTCCAGGGGGTGAGGAAGAAGTGCTGCATTGTGCAGGAGGCCACGTTAAACCCGTTGCCCCACCATGAGTGGGCAAAGACGCAGGATAGCAATCCAGCAGTCTGCCTAGTAAAGGAGCTACTGACACAAGTTGACTCACACCCTGATCCAGATACTCCACAGGAAGTGCAGCAGTTGTGGAAGGAGAAGGGCAAGCTGTTCATCTATGAGGGTAAGCTGTGTCGAAGGAACATCAACCCACACACTCATGAACTGGTCTGGCAGGTAGTAGTCCCGAAGCAGGATGCGCCAATGGTCTTGGAAGCATACCACGATGAAGCAGGACATTTCGGGTGGAAGAAATTTGAGGTCCTACTTTGTGAAAGATTCTACTGGGTTGGCATAAAAGACATTGAGTAGTGGTGCCGAGAGTTTGGCCCATGCAACTTGCGCAGGAAAAACCACAACAGCCAGCAAGCCCCATTACAGCCAATAATCACCAAACATCCGCTTGAACTGGTAGCCTTGGACCACGTGAAGTTGGCCCCAAGCCAGTCAGGCTATGTTTACACCCTCAACATAGTGGACCATTACTCAAGATTCCTGGTAGTCGTGACTGTTAAAGACCAAGATGGCAGCAAAGATGGCAGCCAAAACATTTCAAGAACAATTTTGTCGACAACACAGTTACCCTGAAAAAGTGCTCACCGACCAAGGCCCAGACTTTGAGGCAGAAGTGTTCCAGGAGTTCTGTAACCTGTACGGCTGCAAGAAAATCAGGACAACACCATATCATCCGCAGACAAATGGCATGTGAGAGAAAATGAACCAGGTGGTGATTGACCTGTTGAAGACCTTGCCCCTGGAAGAAAGAAGCTTGTGGCCAGAGAAGTTGCCGGATCTGGTAGATCTATACAACCATAAACCGGTGAACTCCACCAACTGAACACCCGCCTATCTGATGAGAGAGAGACCTGGCAAGTTATCCATTGACTTGGACATGGGAGTTCTAATGCCTGAAGCCACATCACCAGATGCAGACTGGGATACAGAGCGGCAGCAGCAGTACCGCAAAGTGCAAGAATGTGTAGAGAAAAGTTTGTCCCAAGCAAGACAGAGACAGGAAAAGAGCTACAACCAACAAGCTCCGGCTACTCCTTTAGTACCGGGAGAACAGGTTCTCAAAAGAAAGAGGAGGATGCACAAGCTAGATGATCAATGGGAGGCTGAACCATACACCGTCATGTCTTCAAACTTTGATAATATATACAAATAAATATGACAAAGGAACATGGTAAGCAATTCAGATTCCTCACAAATTATATAGCACCAATTATATGTATTTTATATATACCATGAAATCAATAGGATTTGTAAAGCCTATCACCAACTACTACATAGATCAAAAGATAAGAAAAGATGATCATAAGGCCATTATTAGATGATAAAACGACAAATATTTATTGAAAGACATCAGCTTAAAACCATATTACCAAGGTGTATATAAAGAGAGACAAACCTCCTATTCATCACAGTCACCCATAATCGACGCACAGCTGTGGGTGACACACAACTAGTATATATACGGTACATATATCAAAATAAGTAGCTGATAAATAGTTTCTAAATAAATAATACACAGGAAGGAACACTAGACCAGCTATTAATCTATATAATTACACCATATCTCATAAATTGATCAAGAATCCAAATCCTCATATAGCTAATCCAATATCCACACCTGTGTCATAAACAACCCACCCACGGCTAAATCATACCACAACGGGTATTGTCCCTCTTCTAAGAAACCATGTTCAAAAAGTACTCCGGTGATTACCTTAGAGGGACCGAGGTAGGTATGCCACTAGCCACTAGCACCCACAGCAGCGCGTCCGCCCCGACGCGCGTTTCGGACTCCTTTCTCAAGGGGCCTAACTTTGATAATACCATGGTATGCATCGTCAGTAAAGATAGAGGAGAAACCTCAGCAGCAATGTTGAGAGATCATCTGAAGGTATGCCCTGACCAGTTAAGAAACAAAGAAGATCAAGATGTTCCTTGTTCTGATCCGGTGGTAGGATCACAAAACTGACCTGATAGGTAAACCTGAATAGTAGGACAAGCTCCGGGAATGTGGAACCTATACCGACCGCAATCCTGATCCTATCCACACACCACACACTAAAGGCAGCCGTGGAGCGTTACCTAAAAACCTAGACGCCTCTTCACAGCCTAAGAAACTGGCTACCCCTAGAGAGAAAGCAAAGCCTCACTTACCTCAGAGAAATAACCCCAAAGTTTAGACAGCCCCCCACAAATAATAACGGTGAGTTAAGGGGAAAATACAAACGTAGGAATGAAAACAGGTTTAAGCAAATGAGGCCCGCTAACACTAAATAGTCAGAAGAAAGCAAGGGATCTGTGCGGTCGGTACAAAAACTATCAAAAACTATCCACGCAGAAAGTACAAGAACCCCCACACCGACTCACGATGTGAGGGGCGCACGCTGCACCCCAGAGCTACCAGCAAGCAAAAAATCACATATAAGCAAGCTGGACTGAACACATCATATACTGAGAAACATATTCCAGGAAACAATGAGCAAAAAGAACTAGCAAGACTTAGCTTCTCAGAAAGAGACAGGTCACCAGGGAGATCCAGGAGAGGTCAGAACCAGTACTGAATACAACGACAGCAGGCAACAAGTAAAGGTCCAGGTGGAGTTAAATAGGAACCAGCATAGCAGGAAATGAGGCAGCTGAGCCCAGCTCCAGATCCGCAGTATCGTTAAAGGCCACCAGAGGGAGCCCAGACGGAATTCACAACAGTACCCCCCCCTTGAGGAGGGGTCACCGAACCCTCACCAGAGCCCCCAGGCCGATCAGGACGAGCCGAATGAAAGGCACGAACCAAATCGGCCGCATGGACATCAGAGGCGACAACCCAGGAATTATCCTCCTGACCATAGCCCTTCCACTTAACCAAGTACTGAAGCTTTCGTCTCGAAACACGAGAATCCAAGATCTTCTCCACCACATACTCCAATTCTCCCTCGACCAAGACCGGAGCAGGAGGATCAACAGAAGGAACCACAGGCACCACATGTCTCCGCAACAATGACCTATGGAACACATTGTGAATGGCAAATGATGCTGGGAGGTCCAAACGAAATTACACAGGGTTGAGGATTTCCAAAATCTTATAAGGACCGATGAAACGAGGCTTGAACTTAGGAGAGGAAACCTTCTTCGGAACATAACGAGAAGACAACCATACCAAATCCCCCACACGAAGTCGGGGACCCACCCAGCGCCGGCGTTAGCAAGGCGCTGAGCCTTCTCCTGTGACAACGTCAAATTGTCCACCACGTGGTTCCAAATCTGCTGCAACTTATCCACCACAGAATCCACCCCAGGACAGTCAGAAGGCTCAACCTGACCTGAGGAAAAACGAGGATGAAAACCAGAATTGCAAAAAAAAGGTGAAACCAAAGTAGCAGAACAAGCCCGATTATTGAGGGCGAACTCAGCCAATGGCAAAAAGGTCACCCAATCATCCTGATCAGCAGAAACAAAACATCTCAGATAAGTCTCCAAGGTCTGATTAGTTCGTTCGGTTTGGCCATTCGTCTGAGGATGGAAGGCCGATGAAAAAGATAATTCAATGCCCATCTTAGCACAAAAGGACCGCCAAAATCTGGACACAAACTGGGATCCTCTGTCAGACACAATATTCTCAGGAATACCATGCAAACGAACCACATTCTGAAAAAACTGTGGAACCAAATTGGAGGAGGAAGGTAGCTTAGGCAAGGGCACCAAATGGACCATTTTAGAAAAACAATCACAAACAACCCAGATAACAGACATCTTCTGAGAGACTGGAAGATCCGAAATAAAATCCATGGAAATATGCGTCCAGGGCCTCTTCGGGACAGGCAAAGGCAAAAGCAATCCACTGGCACGAGAACAGCAAGGCTTGGCCCGAGCACAAATCCCACAGGACTGCACAAAGGAACGCACATCCCGCGACAAGGAAGGCCACCAAAAGGACCTAGCCACCAAATCCCTGGTACCAAAAATCCCAGGGTGACCCGCCAACACCGAAGAATGAACCTCGGAAATGACTCTACTGGTCCATCTATCCGGGACAAACAGTCTCTCCGGTGGACAACGATCAGGTCTATTGGCCTGAAATTCTTGCAGTACCCGTCGTAAATCAGGGGAGATGGCAGACAAAATCACCCCTTCTTTGAGGACACCAGCTGGTTCAGAAACTCCCGGAGAGTCAGGCACAAAGCTCCTAGAAAGAGCATCAGCCTTCACGTTCTTCGAACCCGGAAGGTATGAAACCACAAAATCGAAACGGGAGAAAAACAGCGACCATCGAGCCTGTCTAGGATTTAGCCGCTTAGCAGACTCGAGATAAGTCAAATTCTTGTGATCCGTCAAGACCACCACACGATGTTTGGCTCCCTCAAGCCAATGTCGCCACTCCTCAAATGCCCACTTCATTGCCAATAACTCCCGATTACCAACATCATAATTCCGCTCGGCAGGCGAAAACTTTCTTGAAAAGAAAGCACATGGCCTCATCACAGAGCCATCAGAGCTTCTCTGTGACAAGATGGCCCCTGCTCCAATCTCAGAAGGACGGTAAAAATTAGCAAAACCCAAGAACTTCTGAAGACTCTTTACCGATGTAGGTTGAGTCCAGTCATAAATAGCCTGGACCTTGACTGGATCCATCTCAATGGTAGAAGGAGAAAAAATAAAGCCCAAAAAGGAAACCTTCTGGACTCTGAAGAGACATTTAGAGCCCTTCACAAACAAGGCATTGGCTCGCAGGACCTGAAATACCATCCTGACCTGCTTCACATGAGATTCCCAATCATCAGAAAAGACCAAAATATCATCCAGGTACACAATCATGAATCTATCCAGATACTCTCGGAAGATGTCGTGCATGAAGGACTGGAACACAGAAGGGGCATTAGAAAGCCCAAAAGGCATCACCAAGTACTCAAAATGGCCTTCGGGCGTATTAAATGCTGTTTTCCATTCATCGCCCTGCTTTATACGCACAAGATTATACGCTCCACGAAGATCTATCTTGGTGAACCAACTGGCCCCCCTAATCCGAGCAAACAGATCAGACAACAGTGGCAAAGGATACTGAAATTTGACCGTGATGTTATTTAGAAGGCGATAATCTATACAGGGTCTCAGAGAACCATCCTTCTTGGCCACAAAAAAGAACCCCGCACCCAAAGGGGACGAGGACGGGCGAATATGCCCCTTCTCCAACGACTCCTTGATATAACTCCGCATAGCGGCATGTTCTGGTACAGACAAATTAAAAAGTCGTCCCTTTAGGGAACTTACTACCAGGAATCAAATTTATGGCGCAATCACAATCCCTATGAGGGGGTAGGGCACTGGACTTGGGCTCATCAAATACATCCTGGTAGTCCGACAAAAATTCAGGGACTTCAGAAGGAGTAGAAGAAGCAATTGACACCAAAGGAGCATCGCCATGAATTCCCTGGCAACCCCAACTTGACACAGACATTGCTTTCCAATCCAGGACTGGATTATGAGCCTGCAGCCATGGCAGACCTAACACGACAACATCATGCAAATTATGTAACACAAGAAAGCGAATCACCTCCTGATGTGCAGGAGTCATGCACATGGTCACTTGAGCCCAGTACTGAGGTTTATTCTTGGCCAATGGCGTGGCATCAATTCCCTTTAGTGGAATAGGGAATTGCAAAGGCTCCAAGATAAAACCACAGCGCCTGGCAAAAGACAAATCCATCAAATTCAGGGCAGCACCTGAATCCACAAAAGCCATAACTGAGTAGGATGACAGAGAGCAAATCAAAGTAACAGACAAAATGAATTTAGGCTGTACAGTACCAATGGTGACAGACTTAGCGAAGTTTTTTGTGCTCTTAGAACAATCTGAGATAACATGAGCAGAATCACCACAGTAAAAGCACAACCCATTCTGACGTCTGTGATTTTGCCGTTCAATTCTGGTCAGAATCCTGTCACATTGCATAGACTCAGGCTTCTGCTCAAAAAATACCGCCAGATGGTGAACTGGTTTGCGCTCCCGCAAACGCCGATCAATCTGAATGGCCAAAGACATTGACTCATTCAGACCCGCAGGCGTGGGAAACCCCACCATAACATCCTTAATGGCTTCAGAAAGACCCTTTCTGAAAATCGCTGTCAGGGCACACTCATTCCATTGAGTGAGCACAGACCATTTCCTAAACTTCTGACAGTAAACCTCTGCTTCATCCAGACCCTGGGAGAGAGCCAACAAAACCTTTTCTGCTTGGTCTACCAGATTAGGTTCCTCATAAAGCACTCCAAGCGCCAGAAAAAACGCATCCACATTTTGCAATGCAGGATCTCCTGGCGCAAGAGAGAATGCCCAATCTTGAGGGTCACCACGCAACAAAGAAATAATAATTTTAACTTGCTGAACCGGATCACCAGATGAACGAGGTCTCAGAGAAAGGAACAATTTGCAATTATTTTTAAAGTTCAAAAACCTAGATCTGTCTCCGGAGAACAGCTCAGGAATAGGTATCTTAGGCTCTGACATAGGACTGTGAACTACATAATCCTGAATGCCTTGTACCCTAGCAGTGAGATGATCCACACTAGAAGACAGACTCTGAAGGTCCATAGCTGCAGCTGAATTCTGAACCACCCAGAGATTAAGGGGAGGAGAGAGGCTAGACACACTGCAGAGGAAAAAAAAATGAACTCAGGATTTCTCTTATCCCTCTTTTGCGATGCATTAACTCTTTACGGGCCTGCTGTACTGTTCTGATCCGGTGGTAGGATCACAAAACTGACCTGATAGGTAAACCTGAATAGTAGGACAAGCTCCGGGAATGTGGAACCTATACCGACCGCAATCCTGATCCTATCCACACACACTAAAGGCAGCCGTGGAGCGTTACCTAAAAACCTAGACGCCTCTTCACAGCCTAAGAAACTGGCTACCCCTAGAGAGAAAGCAAAGCCTCACTTGCCTCAGAGAAATAACCCCAAAGTTTAGACAGCCCCCCACAAATAATAACGGTGAGTTAAGGGGAAAATACAAACGTAGGAATGAAAACAGGTTTAAGCAAATGAGGCCCGCTAACACTAAATAGTCAGAAGAAAGCAAGAGATCTGTGCGGTCGGTACAAAAACTATCAAAAACTATCCACGCAGAAAGTACAAGAACCCCCACACCGACTCACGATGTGAGGGGCGCACTCTGCACCCCAGAGCTACCAGCAAGCGAAAAATCACATATAAGCAAGCTGGACTGAACACATCATATACTGAGAAACATATTCCAGGAAACAATGAGCAAAAAGAACTAGCAAGACTTAGCTTCTCAGAAAGAGACAGGTCACCAGGGAGATCCAGGAGAGGTCAGAACCAGTACTGAATACAACGACAGCAGGCAACAAGTAAAGGTCCAGGTGGAGTTAAATAGGAACCAGCATAGCAGGAAATGAGGCAGCTGAGCCCAGCTCCAGACCCGCAGTATCGCTAAAGGCCACCAGAGGGAGCCCAGACGGAATTCACAACAGTTCCTCAACCCATAGAAGAGGAAGAAGAGAAAATCCATTCCATTCTTGGAGACTTTTCCCAGTCATGGACACAGGTAAACCAAGCCATTGTAGTACCTGTCCTGATCTTTCTCCAACCTACTGCACCTGAAGCAGCAGAGACTCTAGACCCAGCGGCTCAAGCAGCCGATACCACACCAGCAGCGGAGCAAGAGAATCTACCCCCTGCCAACGGTGAATCTGTCAGACCCATGGTGAGTCTAAGAAATTGCAGATGGCTGCCCAGTTTACCTGTACAATACAGGCCTACAAGTAACACAAACACTAGTGGGTCCACAACAGCAGCAGCAGACAAATCAGACCAGGCTAGGTCATCAGAGGTACCTGTACTATGTAGATCCACCCATAGTACCAGAGGTCACATCCCAGCCTGGTATAGGGACTAAAATGTTAATGTATTAATAATGTAAATAAGTTAATAATGTATATAATTGCAACCTTTAATCGTAAGAGCCTACAGAGACTCTGTAAGAACTTTTAAAAAATATTCATTATAACCTGTTGAAAGACTATTGGGCCACAGGACTATGTGTGGTCAGGACCTTCATTGTATATAGTTCCCCTACCTGATGTAAATAAAAACCGTCGGCGTGGCCAAAGAGCCAGAATAAGTCAGGTCTAGAGTCCCGTAGCCACGCCCAGGAATGAAGCAAAGGTGGGTTGGGGCGGTTCACACCAAGGAAACTCAAAAGTCTGCAGGGTAACGCAAATGGACCAGTGTTGCCCTGACAAACTTAATTGACATATTCTTATCGTTTTCAAGGTTTTTGTAATTTTTATCTTTTTGAAATCTTGTATAATTCTAATTGTTAACCTGTTAACTAGTGATGAGCGAGTATACTCGTTGCTCGGGTTTTCCCGAGCACGCTTGGGTGGTCTCCGAGTATTTGTTAGTGTTCAGGGATTTAGTTTTCATCTCCGCAGCTGAATGATTTACAGCTACTAGCCAGCTTGATTACATGTGGGGATTCCCTAGCAACCAGGCAACCCCCACATCTACACAGGCTGGGTAGTAGCTGTAAATCATTCAGCTGTGGCGATGAAAACTAAATCTCCTAACACTAACAAATACTCGGAGACCACCGGAGCGTGCTCGGGGAAAACCCGAGCAATGAGTATACTCACTCATCACTGCTGTTAACAAGTTATGTTTCCTTAGTCTGGGAGTACTGAACTTCACTGGGAGGGAATGTGGCACCCCAGGAGTCTTGTTGCCACAGTGGCATTGCCTTCCTCAGGGGAGGTGATGCCATGCCTGGAAGCAAGAGGAGTCCCCTTTCCAGGTAACTTCAGCATGCAACACCTTTCCTGACTCCAGACCAGAAGGGGGGAGCTCTAACACCTGTTTTAGGGGAACTTCCCTATAAATTCTGGCCTTGAGGCGGGGTTAGTGATGTTCAGTGTCAGAGAGCGGGTGTTGTGAACTCTGTTTCCGGGCTCCCTCCTGTGGTCATGAGTGGTACTGTGTGAGTTCTCTCTTTGGGCTCCTCCTGGTGGCTCTTTTTGTTATTTTGCAGGTTTCTGGCAGGATCAGCTGTCTCGTCATCTGCTAGTTAGGTTTCCTATTTAATCCACCTGGTCCTTCATTCCTTGCCTGTTGCCGTTGTATTCAGTGTTATTCTGATTGCTCCTGTCTACATCCGTTATCAGTCTCTCCAAGAGAAGCTAAGTTCTGTTTGCTTATTTTTGCTCATCTGTGTTCAAGATGTTTCCTAGTATATGATGAGCTTTTGTCCAGCTTGCTAATATGTGATTTCCCTGCTTGCTGGTGCTCTGGGGTGCTGAGTTGCTCCCCCCACATCGTTAGTTGGTGTGGGGGTTCTCGCATTCTCTGCGTGGATATTTTTGCATAGGGTTTTTTACTGACCGCACAGATCCCTTGCTATTTTCTGCTATCTAGCGTTAGCGGGCCTCATTTGCTTAACCTGTTTCATCTCTGCGTTTGTCTTTTCCTCTTAACTCACCGTTATTATTTGTGGGGGGCATCTATATCTCTGGGGGATTTCTCTGAGGCAAGTGAGGTCTTTACTTTCTCTTTAGGGGTAGTCAGTTTCTCAGGCCGTGAAGAGACGTCTAGGATTTCAGGAAACGTTCCACGGCTGCCTATAGTGTGTGCGGTTAGGATCAGGTTTGCGGTTAGTCCAGTTACCACATCCCCAGAGCTCGTCCTATTATTTTCTACTTAGCTGGTTAGATTTGTGATCCTAAGCCACTAGGATCATAACAGTGCAACAGGCCAAAAGTGTTAAATGCATCGCAAAAGTGGGATAAGAGAAATCCTGAGTTCAATTTTTTTTTCTCTGCTCTGCAGTCTGTCCTGCTTCTCTCCTCCCCTTAATATCTGGGTGGCTTTGAGTTCTGCTGCAGACATGGATATTCAGAGTCTGACTTCTAGTGTGGATCATCTTGTTGCAAGGGTGCAAAGCATTCAGGATTTTGTTGTTCACAGTCCTATGTCTGAGCCAAAAGTACCTATTCCTGAGTTTTTTTCTGGAGATAGATCTAGGTTTCTGAATTTTAAGAATAATTGTAAATTATTTCTTTCTTTGAGACCTCGTTCCTCTGGTGATTCCGCTCAGCAAGTTAGAATTGTTATCTCTCTGTTACGCGGCGACCCTCAAGATTGGGCCTTCTCCCTGGCGCCAGGAGATCCTGCATTGCTGAATGTGGATGCGTTTTTTCTGGCGCTTGGATTGCTTTATGAGGAACCTAATCTGGAGAACCAGGCAGAAAAGGCCTTGCTGGCTCTCTCTCAGGGTCAGGATGAAGCTGAGGTGTATTGTCAAAAATTTCGGAAATGGTCGGTGCTTACTCAATGGAATGAGTGTGCCCTGGCTGCAAATTTCAGAGAAGGTCTTTCTGAAGCCATTAAGAATGTTATGGTGGGGTTCCCCACGCCTGCGAGTCTGAAAGAGTCAATGGCTTTTGTTGTGATTTTGCTTTTTGCTCCCTCTAGTGATCATTAGTGAATTGACTCTGGAGCGTCTGTCTTTTTCTTTATCCTCACCTGGGCCGTTAGTTCAGGGGCGTTGCTATATAAGCGCCTTGGACCTTAAGTTCAATGCCTGGCATCGTTGAAATCAGAGCTAATCTGTTGTGCTCTTGTCCTTTGATCCTGGTTCCTGTATTTCAAGCTAAGTCTGCTTCCTTGCTTTTTGCTTTTGTTTTGTTTTGTATTTTTGTCCAGCTTGTTCCAATCTGTATCCTGACCTTTGCTGGAAGCTCTAGGGGGCTGGTGTTCTCCCCCCGGACCGTTAGACGGTTCGGGGGTTCTTGAATCTCCAGCGTGGATTTTTATAGGGTTTTTGTTGACCAGATAAGTTATCTTGCTTTATTCTGCTATTAGTAAGCTGGCCTCTCTTTGCTGAACCTGGTTCATTTCTGTGTTTGTCATTTCCTCTTACCTCACCGTTATTATTTGTGGGGGGCTTGTATCTTGCTTTGGGGTCCCTTTCTCTGGAGGCAAGAGAGGTCTTTGTTTTCTTCTCCTAGGGGTAGTTAGATTCTCCGGCTGGCGCGAGTCATCTAGCGATCACCGTAGGCATGATCCCCGGCTACTTCTAGTGTTGGCGTTAGGAGTAGCTATTTGGTCAACCCAGTTACCACAGCCCTATGAGCAGGATTTTTGTATTTCGCAGACTTACACGTTCCTCTGAGACCCTGTCCACTGGGGTCATAACAGTATGCCAGGCCCGTATTAAATGTTTAATGCATTGCAGAAGTGGGATTATAAGAAAGAAAATTTTGAGTTTTTTTTTTCCTCTCATTTTTTTTTTTTTTTTTTCTTTTCCCCTTTACCTCAGAGTGGCTTAAGCTTGCTGCAGACATGAATGTCCAGACCTTGATTACAAGTGTGGACCAGCTTGCCGCTCGTGTGCAGAGTATACAAGATTATGTTACCAGAAATCCTAGGTCTGAACCCAAGATTCCGATTCCTGAACTGTTTTCAGGAGACCGATTTAAGTTTAGGAATTTCAGGAATAATTGTAAATTGTTTTTGTCCCTGAAACCTTGTTCGTCTGGAGACTCTGCTCAACAAGTAAAAATTGTTATTTCATTCTTACGGGGTGACCCTCAAGATTGGGCTTTTTCGTTGGCATCAGGAGATCCGGCATTGGCCGATATTGATGCGTTTTTTCTGGCGCTCGGTTTACTTTATGAGGAACCCAATCTTGAGATTCAAGCAGAGAAAGCCTTGCTGGCTATGTCTCAGGGCCAGGACGAGGCTGAGGTGTATTGCCAAAAATTTCGGAAATGGTCCGTGCTGACACATTGGAACGAGTGTGCACTGGCCGCTAATTTTAGAAATGGCCTTTCTGAGGCCATTAAGAATGTTATGGTGGGTTTTCCCATTCCCACAGGTCTGAATGATACCATGTCCCTGGCTATTCAAATTGACCGGCGGTTGCGGGAGCGCAAAACCGCAAATTCCCTCATGTTGTTGTCTGAACAGACACCTGATGTGATGCAATGTGATAGAAAAACCGCAAATTCCCTCATGGTGTTGTCTGAACGGACACCTGATTTGATGCAATGTGATAGAATCCTGACTAGAAATGAGAGGAAAATTCATAGACGCCGGAATGGCTTGTGCTACTACTGTGGTGATTCTACACATGTTATCTCAGCATGCTCTAAACGTATATCTAAGGTTGTTAGTCCTGTCACCGTTGGTAATTTGCATCCTAAGTTTATTCTATCTGTAACTTTGATTTGCTCACTGTCATCTTATCCTGTCATGGCGTTTGTAGATTCAGGTGCTGCCCTGAGTCTTATGGATCTCTCATTTGCTAAGCGCTGTGGTTTTATTCTTGAACCATTAGAAAATCCTATCCCTCTTAGGGGTATTGATGCTACGCCATTGGCAGAAAATAAGCCGCAGTATTGGACACAGGTTACCATGTGCATGACTCCTGAACACCGCGAGGTGATACGTTTTCTCGTTCTACATAAAATGCATGATTTGGTTGTTTTGGGGCTGCCATGGTTACAGACCCATAATCCAGTCCTTGACTGGAAGGCTATGTCAGTGTCTAGTTGGGGCTGTCTTGGTATTCATGAGGATTCCCTGCCTGTGTCTATTGCTTCTTCTACGCCTTCGGAAGTTCCGGAGTATTTGTCTGATTATCAGGATGTCTTTAGCGAGTCCAGGTCCAGTGCATTGCCTCCTCATAGGGAATGTGACTGTGCAATAGATTTGATTCCAGGCAGTAAGTTTCCTAAGGGGAGACTGTTTAATCTGTCGGTACCTGAACATACCGCTATGCGTTCATATATCAAGGAGTCTCTGGAGAAAGGACACATCCGTCCGTCTTCTTCCCCTCTTGGTGCGGGATTCTTTTTTGTGGCTAAAAAGGACGGATCTTTGAGGCCTTGTATTGACTATCGGCTTTTAAATAAGATCACTGTCAAATTTCAGTATCCTTTGCCGCTGTTGTCTGACTTGTTTGCCCGGATTAAGGGTGCCAAGTGGTTTACCAAGATAGACCTTCGTGGTGCGTACAACCTTGTGCGCATTAAGCAAGGGGATGAATGGAAAACCGCATTCAATACGCCCGAAGGTCATTTTGAGTATTTGGTGATGCCTTTTGGGCTCTCTAATGCCCCTTCAGTTTTTCAGTCCTTTATGCATGACATTTTCCGGAACTATCTGGATAAATTTTTGATCATTTATCTGGATGATATTCTGTTTTTTTCTGATAATTGGGACTCGCATGTGGAGCAGGTCAGGATGGTCTTTAAAATTTTGCGTGAAAATTCTTTGTTTGTCAAGGGCTCAAAGTGTCTTTTTGGTGTACAGAAGGTTCCCTTTTTGGGGTTCATTTTTTCCCCTTCTGCTGTGGAGATGGACCCAGTCAAGGTACGAGCTATTCTTGATTGGACTCAGCCCTCGTCAGTTAAGAGTCTTCAGAAGTTCTTGGGTTTCGCTAACTTCTACCGTCGTTTTATCGCTAACTTTTCTAGCATTGTGAAACCTCTGACGGATATGACCAAGAAGGGCTCCGATGTGGTTAATTGGGCTCCTGCCGCCGTGGAGGCCTTCCAGGAGTTGAAACGTCGGTTTACTTCGGCGCCTGTTTTGTGCCAGCCTGATGTCTCGCTTCCCTTTCAAGTTGAGGTGGATGCTTCAGAGATTGGAGCAGGGGCCGTTTTGTCGCAGAGAGGCCCTGGTTGCTCTGTTATGAGACCTTGCGCCTTTTTCTCTAGGAAGTTTTCACCTGCGGAGCGAAATTATGATGTGGGCAATCGGGAGTTGTTGGCCATGAAATGGGCATTTGAGGAGTGGCGTCATTGGCTCGAGGGTGCTAAGCATCGTGTGGTGGTCTTGACTGATCACAAAAATCTGATGTATCTCGAGTCTGCTAAACGCCTGAATCCTAGACAGGCCCGCTGGTCATTGTTTTTCTCCCGTTTTGACTTTGTTGTCTCGTATTTACCAGGTTCAAAGAATGTGAAGGCCGATGCTCTTTCCAGGAGCTTTGTGCCTGATGCTCCTGGAGTCGCTGAACCTGTTGGTATTCTTAAGGATGGTATTATCTTGTCAGCTATTTCTCCAGATCTGCGACGTGTGTTGCAGAGATTTCAGGCTGATAGGCCTGATTCTTGTCCACCTGACAGACTGTTTGTGCCTGATAAATGGACCAGCAGAGTCATTTCCGAGGTTCATTCCTCGGTGTTGGCAGGTCACCCAGGAATTTTTGGCACCAGAGATCTGGTGGCCAGATCCTTTTGGTGGCCTTCCTTGTCTAGGGATGTGCGGTCATTTGTACAGTCCTGTGGGACTTGTGCTCGAGCTAAGCCTTGCTGTTCTCGTGCCAGCGGTTTGCTCTTGCCCTTGCCTGTCCCTAAGAGACCTTGGACACATATCTCCATGGATTTCATTTCTGATCTTCCGGTGTCTCAAGGCATGTCTGTTATCTGGGTTATATGTGATCGCTTCTCCAAGATGGTCCATTTGGTTCCTTTGCCTAAGCTGCCTTCCTCCTCCGATCTGGTTCCTGTGTTTTTCCAGAACGTGGTTCGTTTGCACGGCATCCCTGAGAATATTGTGTCAGACAGAGGATCCCAGTTCGTTTCCAGATTCTGGCGATCCTTTTGTAGTAGGATGGGCATTGACTTGTCGTTTTCGTCTGCTTTCCATCCTCAGACTAATGGACAGACGGAGCGAACTAATCAGACTTTGGAGGCTTATCTGAGGTGTTTTGTCTCTGCTGATCAGGACGATTGGGTGACCTTCTTGCCGTTAGCTGAGTTTGCCCTTAATAATCGGGCTAGTTCCGCCACCTTGGTTTCGCCGTTTTTCTGCAACTCTGGTTTCCACCCTCGTTTTTCTTCGGGTCATGTGGAACCTTCTGACTGCCCTGGGGTGGATTCTGTGGTGGATAGGTTGCAGCGGATCTGGAATCTTGTGGTGGACAACTTGAAGTTGTCACAGGAGAGGGCTCAGCGCTTTGCCAACCGCCGCCGCGGTGTGGGTCCCCGACTACGTGTTCGGGATTTGGTGTGGCTTTCTTCCCGCTTTGTTCCTATGAAGGTTTCCTCTCCCAAATTTAAACCTCGTTTTATTGGACCTTACAAGATATTGGAAATTCTTAATCCTGTGTCCTTTCGCCTGGATCTTCCTGTGTCGTTTGCTATCCACAACGTATTTCATAGGTCCTTGTTGCGGCGGTACGTTGTGCCTGTGGTTCCCTCTGCTGAGCCTCCTGCTCCGGTGTTGGTTGAGGGCGAGTTGGAGTACGTGGTGGAGAAGATCTTGGATTCTCGTCTCTCCAGGCGGAGGCTTCAGTACCTGGTCAAGTGGAAGGGCTATGGTCAGGAAGATAATTCCTGGGTGGTCGCCTCTGATGTTCATGCGGCCGATTTAGTTCGTGCCTTTCACGCCGCTCATCCTGATCGTCCTGGTGGTCGTGGTGAGGGTTCGGTGACCCCTCACTAAGGGGGGGGTACTGTTGTGATTTTGCTTTTTGCTCCCTCTAGTGGTCATTAGTGAATTGACTCTGGAGCGTCTGTCTTTTTCTTTATCCTCACCTGGGCCGTTAGTTCAGGGGCGTTGCTATATAAGCGCCTTGGACCTTCAGTTCAATGCCTGGCATCGTTGAAATCAGAGCTAATCTGTTGTGCTCTTGTCCTTTGATCCTGGTTCCTGTATTTCAAGCTAAGTCTGCTTCCTTGCTTTTTGCTTTTGTTTTGTTTTGTATTTTTGTCCAGCTTGTTCCAATCTGTATCCTGACCTTTGCTGGAAGCTCTAGGGGGCTGGTGTTCTCCCCCCGGACCGTTAGACGGTTCGGGGGTTCTTGAATCTCCAGCGTGGATTTTTATAGGGTTTTTGTTGACCAGATAAGTTATCTTGCTTTATTCTGCTATTAGTAAGCTGGCCTCTCTTTGCTGAACCTGGTTCATTTCTGTGTTTGTCATTTCCTCTTACCTCACCGTTATTATTTGTGGGGGGCTTGTATCTTGCTTTGGGGTCCCTTTCTCTGGAGGCAAGAGAGGTCTTTGTTTTCTTCTCCTAGGGGTAGTTAGATTCTCCGGCTGGCGCGAGTCATCTAGCGATCACCGTAGGCATGATCCCCGGCTACTTCTAGTGTTGGCGTTAGGAGTAGCTATTTGGTCAACCCAGTTACCACAGCCCTATGAGCAGGATTTTTGTATTTCGCAGACTTACACGTTCCTCTGAGACCCTGTCCACTGGGGTCATAACAGGCTTTGGCCATTCAGATTGATCGGCGTTTGCGGGAGCGCAAACCTGCGCACCATCTGGCGGTGTTTTCTGAACAGAAACCTGAGTCTATGCAATGTGATAGGATTCTGACCAGAATTGAACGGCAAAATCATAGACGTCAGAATGGGTTGTGCTTTTACTGTGGTGATTCAGCTCATGTTATCGCAGCATGCTCTAAGCGCACAAAAAACTTTGCTAGATCTGTCACCATTGGTACTATACAGCCTAAATTCATTTTGTCTGTTACTTTGATTTGCTCTCTGTCATCCTACTCAGTTATGGCTTTTGTAGATTCAGGTGCCGCCCTGAATCTGATGGATTTGTCATTTGCCAAGCGCTATGGTTTTATCCTTGAGCCATTACAGTTCCCTATTCCATTGAAGGGAATTGATGCTACACCATTGGCCAAGAATAAACCTCAATTCTGGACTCAAGTGACCATGTGTATGACTCCTGCACATCAGGAGGTGATTCGCTTTCTTGTGTTATATAATTTGCATGACGTTGTCGTGTTGGGTCTGCCATGGTTGCAGGCTCATAATCCAGTCCTGGATTGGAAAGCTATGTCTGTGTTGAGTTGGGGTTGCCAGGGAATTCATGGCGATGCTCCCTTAGTATCAATTGCTTCCTCTACTCCTTCTGAAGTCCCTGAGTTTTTGTCAGGCTACCAGGATGTATTTGATGAGCCCAAATCCAGTGCCCTACCTCCTCATAGGGATTGTGATTGTGCTATAAATTTGATTCCTGGTAGTAAGTTCCCTAAGGGACGACTGTTTAATTTGTCTGTACCAGAGCATGCCGCTATGCGGAGCTATGTAAGGGAGACTTTGGAGAAGGGACATATTCGCCCCTCCTCGTCCCCTCTTGGTGCGGGATTCTTTTTTGTGGCCAAGAAGGATGGTTCGTTGAGACCCTGTATAGATTATCGCCTTCTAAATAAAATACGGTCAAATTCCAGTATCCCTTGCCATTGTTGTCTGATCTGTTTGCTCGGATTAGGGGGTCTAGTTGGTTCACCAAGATAGATCTTCGCGGTGCGTATAATCTTGTGCATATAAAACAGGGCGATGAATGGAAAACAGCATTTAATACGCCCGAAGGCCATTTTGAGTACTTGGTGATGCCTTTTGGACTTTCTAATGCCCCTTCTGTGTTTCAGTCCTTCATGCACGATATCTTCCGAGAATATCTGGATAAATTTATGATTGTGTATCTGGATGATATTTTGGTCTTTTCAGATGATTGGGAATCCCATGTGAAGCAGGTCAGGATGGTATTTCAGGTCCTGCGTGCCAATGCCTTGTTTGTGAAGGGTTCCAAATGTCTCTTCGGAGTCCAGAAAGTTTCCTTTTTGGGCTTTATTTTTTCTCCTTCTTCTATTGAGATGGACCCAGTCAAGGTCCAGGCTATTCATGATTGGACTCAACCTACATCGGTTAAGAGTGTTCAGAAGTTCTTGGGTTTTGCTAATTTTTACCGTCGCTTCATTGCTAATTTTTCTGGTGTGGTTAAACCTTTGACAGATTTGACCAAGAAGGGTTCTGATGTGACTAACTGGTCTCCTGCGGCCGTTGAGGCCTTTCAGGAGCTGAAGCGCCGGTTTTGTTCGGCTCCAGTTTTATGTCAGCCAGATGTCTCTCTTCCCTTCCAGGTCGAGGTTGATGCTTCTGAAATTGGAGCAGGGGCTGTTTTGTCACAGAGAAGCTCTGATTGCTCTGTGATGAAGCCATGTGCCTTCTTTTCAAGAAAATTTTCGCCGGCTGAACGAAATTATGATGTTGGTAATCGGGAGTTGTTGGCAATGAAGTGGGCATTTGAGGAGTGGCGACACTGGCTAGAGGGAGCTAAGCATCGTGTGGTGGTCTTGACTGATCATAAAAATTTGATTTATCTTGAGTCGGCCAAGCGGTTGAATCCTAGACAGGCTCGTTGGTCGTTGTTTTTCTCACGTTTCGATTTCATGGTCTCGTACCTTCCTGGTTCGAAGAACGTGAAGGCTGATGCTCTTTCTAGGAGTTTTGTGCCTGACTCCCCTGGAGTTTCTGAGCCGGTTGGTATCCTCAAAGAGGGGGTAATTTTGTCTGCCATTTCCCCAGATTTGCGACGGGTGTTACAGGAATTTCAGGCGGATAGACCTGACCGTTGTCCATCAGAGAGACTGTTTGTCCCAGATAGATGGACCAGCAGAGTTATTTCCGAGGTCCATTCTTCAGTGTTGGCGGGTCATCCTGGGATTTTTGGTACCAGAGATTTGGTGGCTAGATCCTTCTGGTGGCCTTCCTTGTCGCGGGATGTGCGTTCCTTTGTGCAGTCCTGTGGGATTTGTGCTCGGGCTAAGCCTTGCTGTTCTCGTGCCAGTGGTTTGCTTTTGCCTTTGCCGGTTCCTAAGAGGCCTTGGACGCATATTTCCATGGATTTTATTGCACATTTTTAGCACAAAATTTGGCCAAATGGATGTAATTAAAATCACAGCCCCGCCCTTCACCATGCTGTGATTTTAATTACATCCAAACACAGTTGGTTCTAACCTCCTCTATAAATACAGGCTTTACCATTTTATTAGCCATAGGTACGTGTTCACACTAGGCAGACAGGTTAGTTACCCATTCGATCTGAGATTACCTTGACGTTTGGTGAATGGGCTCACAACATTTGGCCAAATTTTGTGCTAAAAATCTCATGTGTTTTTTCATAAATTTCACAAGCCATTATGCTGTTCACATTTCATGTATTGCACATTTCCTTGCTTTAGCACAATAAACTTGAGTGCAGCCATTATCTATTTGCTATGTAAGACTTTTTGGTTATGCACCAGTTCAGACTAGATGGCTGTTCAGTCAGTTTTTCTATATTTACTATGTATTGCTTTTTCTGACTTGAACGCCCCGCCCTTCACCATGCTGTGATTTTAATTACATCCAAACACAGTTGGTTCTAACCTCCTCTATAAATACAGGCTTTACCATTTTATTAGCCATAGGTAAGTGTTCACACTAGGCAGACAGGTTAGTTACCCATTCGATCTGAGATTACCTTGACGTTTGGTGAATGGGCTCACAACATTTGGCCAAATTTTGTGCTAAAAATCTCATGTGTTTTTTCATAAATTTCACAAGCCATTATGCTGTTCACATTTCATGTATTGCACATTTCCTTGCTTTAACACAATAAACTTGAGTGCAGCCATTATCTATTTGCTATGTAAGACTTTTTGGTTATGCACCAGTTCAGACTAGATGGCTGTTCAGTCAGTTTTTCTATATTTACTATGTATTGCTTTTTCTGACTTGAACGCCCCGCCCTTCACCATGCTGTGATTTTAATTACATCCAAACACAGTTGGTTCTAACCTCCTCTATAAATACAGGCTTTACCATTTTATTAGCCATAGGTAAGTGTTCACACTAGGCAGACAGGTTAGTTACCCATTCGATCTGAGATTACCTTGACGTTTGGTGAATGGGCTCACAACATTTGGCCAAATTTTGTGCTAAAAATCTCATGTGTTTTTTCATAAATTTCACAAGCCATTATGCTGTTCACATTTCATGTATTGCACATTTCCTTGCTTTAGCACAATAAACTTGAGTGCAGCCATTATCTATTTGCTATGTAAGACTTTTTGGTTATGCACCAGTTCAGACTAGATGGCTGTTCAGTCAGTTTTTCTATATTTCCTCTGATGTTCATGCGGCCGATTTGGTTCGTGCCTTCCATGTGGCTCACCCTGATCGCCCTGGGGGTTCTGGTGAGGGTTCGGTGACCCCTCCTCAAGGGGGGGTACTGTTGTGAACTCTGTTTCCGGGCTCCCTCCTGTGGTCATGAGTGGTACTGTGTGAGTTCTCTCTTTGGGCTCCTCCTGGTGGCGCTTTTTGTTATTTTGCAGGTTTCTGGCAGGATCAGCTGTCTCGTCATCTGCTAGTTAGGTTTCCTATTTAATCCACCTGGTCCTTCATTCCTTGCCTGTTGCCGTTGTATTCAGTGTTATTCTGATTGCTCCTGTCTACATCCGTTATCAGTCTCTCCAAGAGAAGCTAAGTTCTGTTTGCTTATTTTTGCTCATCTGTGTTCAAGATGTTTCCTAGTATATGATGAGTTTTTGTCCAGCTTGCTAATATGTGATTTCCCTGCTTGCTGGTGCTCTGGGGTGCTGAGTTGCTCCCCCCACATCGTTAGTTGGTGTGGGGGTTCTCGCATTCTCTGCGTGGATATTTTTGCACAGATCCCTTGCTATTTTCTGCTATCTAGCGTTAGCGGGCCTCATTTGCTTAACCTGTTTCATCTCTGCGTTTGTCTTTTCCTCTTAACTCACCGTTATTATTTGTGGGGGGCATCTATATCTCTGGGGGATTTCTCTGAGGCAAGTGAGGTCTTTACTTTCTCTTTAGGGGTAGTCAGTTTCTCAGGCCGTGAAGAGACATCTAGGATTTCAGGAAACGTTCCACGGCTGCCTATAGTGTGTGCGGTTAGGATCAGGTTTGCGGTTAGTCCAGTTACCACATCCCCAGAGCTCGTCCTATTATTTTCTACTTAGCTGGTTAGATTTGTGATCCTAAGCCACTAGGATCATAACAAGCAGGCAATGAAAGAGGAGGCAAGAAGTGAGGATAATCTGGGGGATAGGAGCTGCGACTGAGCTCACTCCAGGACTAAGCGCCGAAGACTGGACATCGGAGTCCATGTTTGTGTGGGAACTTCAGGCCCCACAATCAAATCCGGAGGACAAGAGATTGCAGGTCTCCCGGCCCCAGCTGACACCCGAAGGCACAGCAGCATACGAGAACCTGGAGTCACCACGAGGGAGTGACACCTGGAACAGGCTCATGCTGCCTGCCATGTGGGTAGTGTTTCACTTAGTCGACAGACTGAGAGAGGGACTTGAGGAGAACTAAAAGCACCAAGCACACAGAGAACAGCGCAGCAGGAAGCCCTCTAACCACACCTGGCTAGGGGGACTCTGAATTGCTTCCAGGCTGCCCGGATCTCCATCACCAGCTGTGACTTGTGCCGCAGACTGCACCTTCAACCTGAGATTAAAGGTAAAGAAACTACAGTCCTTGTGTCATTTACTCATTTCCTGCACCCTCATTCCTGCACCTCAACGTCTACCATCCCTCATAAACTGTCCTGGTAGCCCTGGGGCCCCGCTCCACCTGTGGGGAGCAGAACCATCCCAGCTGCATCACCATCGGCCCCAGCGGTCTTTTTAAGCAGCGTCGGCCAATTATAGCCGAACACCACAGGTGGCGTCACGAATAGTGTTGAGCGATACCTTCCGATATTTAAAAGTATCGGTATTGGATTGGATCGGCCGATATCCAAAAAATATCGGATATCGCCGATACCCGATACCAATGCAAGTCAATGGGACACAAATATCGGAATGTAAATAAGCACTTTCTGTCCTTCTATATGCTGTTCCGGAAGGTGTTATGATCCGGTGACCTTGGAGCCGCATGAGACTTTCTCAGGAGTAGGTGGAACCTGTACTGACCGCAAACCCTAAACTGACACCGCAACTAGAAGTAGCCGTGGGGTGTACCTAACACATCCTAGATACCTCGACACAGCCGGAGGACTAAATACCCCTATAGATGGAAATGGGAATTCTATCTTGCCTCAGAGCAGAACCCCAAAGGATAGGCAGCCCCCCCACAAATATTGACTGTGAGTATTAGAGGAAAGACACACGCAGGCAGAAATCAGGATTTAGCAAAAGAGGCCACGCTAGCTAAATAGGAAAGGATAGGACAGAATACTAAGCGGTCAGTATTAAAACCCTAAAAATATCCACAGCAGATAATACAAAAATTCCACCATCTAACTAAAGACATGGAATGTATATCTGCATCTCCTGAGAATCCAACTTGACTGAAATCTCCAAACACAGTCTAAGCTGGACAAGAAAAACAATGAATAGCACTGAATTGTAAAGCACACAGCATGTGTGCTTGTAGAAACAAAAACCAGACACTTATCTTTGCTGGTTTGGCTGCAGGGCAGGAGGAACCAGACAGAGATGCAAAACCTCCAAGAACAATGGACAACTGGCAAGAGCTAATGAATCCTGCACACCTAAATACCCCAGTCAGAGCTGCAATCAGCAGGGACACCTGCCCAGGATTGCAACCCAGGGACAACTGCACTACCACCAACAACCACCGGAGGGAACCCAAGAGCAGAATTCACAACAGTACCCCCCCCCTTGAAGAGGGGTCACCGAACCCTCACCAGAGCCCCCAGGCCGATCAGGACGAGCCAGATGAAAGGCACGGACCAAATCAGCAGCATGGACATCAGAGGCAAAAACCCAAGAATTATCCTCCTGGCCATAACCCTTCCATTTGACAAGGTACTGAAGCCTCCGCCTCGAAAAGCGAGAATCCAAAATCTTCTCAACCACATACTCCAACTCCCCATCAACCAACACAGGGGCCGGAGGGTCAACAGAGGGAACAACGGGCACCACATATTTCCGCAATAAAGATCTATGGAAGACATTATGGATAGCAAAAGAGGCTGGAAGGGCCAATCAAAAAGACACCGGATTAATAATCTCAGAAATCCTATAAGGACCAATAAACCGAGGCTTAAACTTAGGGGAAGAAACCTTCATAGGAACATGACGGGAAGACAACCAGACCAGATCCCCAACCCAAAGCGGGGAACCAACACACCGACGATGGTTAACAAAACGTTGAGCCTCCTCCTGAGACAACACCAAATTGTCCACCACATGAGCCCAAATCTGCTGCAACCTGTCAACCACAGAATCCACACCAGGACAGTCAGAAGGCTCAACCTGCCCCGAAGAAAAACGAGGATGAAAACCAAAATTACAAAAGAAGGGCGAAACCAAGGTAGCCGAACTAACCCGATTATTAAGGGCAAACTCGGCCAATGGCAAGAAAGCCACCCAATCATCCTGATCAGCAGACACAAAGCATCTCAAATAAGTTTCCAAAGTCTGATTAGTTCGCTCGGTTTGGCCATTTGTCTGAGGATGAAATGCGGAAGAAAAAGACAAATCAATGCCAAGCCTAGCACAAAAGGCCCGCCAAAACCTAGAAACAAACTGGGAACCTCTGTCGGACACATTATTCTCTGGAATACAATGCAAACGAACCACATGCTGAAAAAACAACGGAACCAAATCAGAAGAGGAAGGCAATTTAGGCAAAGGCACCAAATGGACCATCTTAGAGAACCGGTCACAAACAACCCAGATAACCGACATCCTCTGGGAAACCGGAAGATCAGAAATAAAATCCATAGAAATATGCGTCCAGGGCCTCTCAGGGACCGGCAAAGGCAAAAGCAACCCACTAGCACGGGAACAACAAGGCTTGGCCCGCGCACAAGTCCCACAGGACTGCACAAAAGAACGTCTAGCACGTGACAAAGAAGGCCACCAAAAGGACCTACCAACCAAATCTCTGGTACCAAAAATACCAGGATGGCCAGCCAACACAGAACAATGAACCTCAGAAATCACTCTACTAGTCCATCTATCAGGAACAAACAGTTTCCCCACTGGACAGCGGTCAGGTTTGTCAGCCTGAAATTCCTGAAGAACCCGTCGTAAATCAGGGGAAATGGCAGAAAGGACCACCCCTTCTTTCAGAATGCCGACCGGTTCAAGGACTTCAGGAGAATCAGGCAAAAAACTCCTAGAGAGGGCATCAGCCTTAATATTCTTAGAACCCGGAAGATACGAGACCACGAAATCAAAACGGGAAAAAAACAAGGACCATCGAGCCTGTCTAGGATTCAGCCGTCTGGCAGACTCGAGGTAAATCAGATTTTTATGATCGGTCAAGACCACAATATGGTGCTTAGCTCCCTCGAGCCAATGTCGCCACTCCTCAAACGCACACTTCATAGCCAACAACTCCCGATTGCCGACATCATAATTGCATTCAGCGGGCGGAAACTTATGGGAAAAGAAGGCACATGGTTTCATCAAGGAACCAACAGGATCCCTCTGAGACAAAACGGCCCCTGCCCCAATCTCAGAAGCGTCAACCTCAACCTGAAATGGAAGAGAAACATCCGGTTGATGCAACACCGGGGCAGAAGTAAATCGGAGTTTAAGCTCCTTAAAGGTAGAGACAGCCGCAGAGGTCCAATTTGTCACATCAGCGCCTTTCTTCGTCAAATCGGTCAAGGGTTTAACCACACTGGAGAAGTTAGCAATGAAACGGCGATTAAAATTAGCAAAGCCCAAACATTTCTGAAGGCTCTTCACAGATGTGGGTTGAATCCAATCATGAATGGCTTGAACCTTAACCGGATCCATCTCTATAGATGAGGGAGAAAAAATTAAGCCCAAAAAAGAAACCTTCTGCACTCCAAAGAGACACTTAGACCCCTTCACAAACAAAGCATTATCACGAAGGATCTGAAATACCATCCTGACCTGTTCCACATGAGACTCCCAATCATCGGAAAAAATGAAAATGTCATCCAAATATACAATCATGAATTTATCAAGATAAGTCCGGAAGATATCATGCATGAAGGTCTGAAAAACAGATGGAGTATTAGAGAGCCCGAATGGCATCACAAGGTATTCAAAATGGCCTTCGGGCGTATTAAACGCAGTTTTCCATTCATCACCCTGCTTAATACGAACAAGATTATATGCCCCCCGAAGGTCAATCTTCGTAAACCAACTAGCCACCTTAATCCTAGCAAACAAATCGGAAAGCAGAGGTAAAGGGTATTGAAACTTGACCGTGATCTTATTCAAGAGGCGATAGTCAATACAGGGTCTCAAGGAGCCATCCTTCTTAGCAACAAAAAAAATCCCGCTCCCAACGGTGAAGAAGATGGCCGAATATGTCCTTTCTCCAAAGACTCCTTAACATAACTCCGCATGGCGGTATGTTCAGGCACAGACAGGTTGAAAAGTCGGCCCTTAGGAAACTTACAGCCTGGAATCAAGTCAATCGCACAATCACAGTCCCTATGCGGTGGAAGGGAACTGGACTTGGGCTCATCGAATACATCCTGAAAATCAGACAAAAACTCTGGAATTTCAGAAGAGGAAGAAGAGGAGATTGACATCAAAGGAACGTCATTATGAACCCCCTGACATCCCCAACTAGTCAAAGACATAGACTTCCAATCCAACACAGGATTATGTACCTGCAACCACGGAAAACCCAGCACGATAGCATCATGTAAATTATGCAACACCAGAAATCGACAATCTTCCTGATGGGCTGGCGCCATGCACATGGTCACCTGTGTCCAGAACTGGGGCTTATTTTTGGCCAATGGTGTAGCATCAATGCCCCTTAAAGGAATAGGGTTCTGCAAAGACTGCAAGGGAAAACCACAACGCCTGGCAAACTCAAAGTCCATTAAGTTCAAGGCGGCGCCTGAATCCACAAACGCCATGACAGAAAATGATGACAATGAGCAGATCAAGGACACAGATAATAAAAATTTAGGTTGTACAGTACTGATGTTAAATGAACTAGCGATCCTCTTTGTACGCTTAGGGCAGACTGAAATGACATGAGAAGCATCGCCACAATAAAAACACAACCTATTCTGACGTCTGAATCCCTGTTGTTCCGTTCTAGACAGAATGCTATCACACTGCATTGACTCAGGCATCTGCTCTGAGGACAATGCCACAGCGCGCACAGTTCTGCGCTTCCGCAAGCGCCGATCAATCTGAATGGCCAGAGACATAGAATCACTCAGATCGAAAGGCGTGGGAAACCCCACCATAACATCTTTAACGGATTCAGAAAGACCCTTTCTGAAAATTGCCGCCAAAACATCATCATTCCATTTAGTCAACACAGACCATTTTCTAAATTTCTGACAATACAATTCTGCCGCTTCTTGACCCCGAGACAGGGCCAACAAGGTCTTCTCCGCTTGATCCACAGAATTTGGTTCATCATATAATAATCCTAAAGCCTGAAAAAAGGCGTCTACATTAAGCAAGGACGGATTCCCAGAATCCAGGAAAAATGCCCAATCCTGAGGATCGCCACGCAGCAGGGAGATGATAATTTTAACCTGCTGAATGGAATCACCAGAGGATCGAGGTCTCAGAGCAAAAAACAGTTTACAGTTGTTTTTAAAACTCAAAAATTTGGACCTGTCCCCAAAAAACAAATCAGGAGTAGGAATCTTAGGCTCTAAAACTGGAGTCGGAACAATATAATCAGAAATACCCTGTACCCTAGCAGCAAGCTGGTCTACACGAGAAGCTAATCCCTGAACATCCATGCTAGCACAAGACTCCTCAGCCACCCAGAGAAAAAGAGTGAAGAAAGGACAAAGCAGGCTACAGAAAAAAAAATGGCTCTTTCTTCCCTTCTTCTGAGATGCATTTAACTCATTGTTGGCCAGTTGTACTGTTATGATCCGGTGACCTTGGAGCCGCATGAGACTTTCTCAGGAGTAGGTGGAACCTGTACTGACCGCAAACCCTAAACTGACACCGCAACTAGAAGTAGCCGTGGGGTGTACCTAACACATCCTAGACACCTCGACACAGCCGGAGGACTAAATACCCCTATAGATGGAAATGGGAATTCTATCTTGCCTCAGAGCAGAACCCCAAAGGATAGGCAGCCCCCCACAAATATTGACTGTGAGTATTAGAGGAAAGACACACGCAGGCAGAAATCAGGATTTAGCAAAAGAGGCCACGCTAGCTAAATAGGAAAGGATAGGACAGAATACTAAGCGGTCAGTATTAAAACCCTAAAAATATCCACAGCAGATAATACAAAAATTCCACCATCTAACTAAAGACATGGAATGTATATCTGCATCTCCTGAGAATCCAACTTGACTGAAATCTCCAAACACAGTCTAAGCTGGACAAGAAAAACAATGAATAGCACTGAATTGTAAAGCACACAGCATGTGTGCTTGTAGAAACAAAAACCAGACACTTATCTTTGCTGGTTTGGCTGCAGGGCAGGAGGAACCAGACAGAGATGCAAAACCTCCAAGAACAATGGACAACTGGCAAGAGCTAATGAATCCTGCACACCTAAATACCCCAGTCAGAGCTGCAATCAGCAGGGACACTGTCATGATCTCAATGGCAAGAGAACATAGCATCAGCATATATATAGGAACAAGCTCTTGGAAGATGGGAACTGAGCTGACCATGAGCTAAACCTAACGCACAACTAGCAGTGGCCGGGTAGCATGCCTACGTTGATTCTAGATGCCCAGCACCAGCCGGAGGACTAAATAAAGCTAGCAGAGGAAAATATTAGTCCTAGCTCACCTCTAGAGAAATACCCCGAAAGGAGACAGAGGCCCCCCACATGTATTGGCGGTGAATTAAGAAGAAATAACAAACGTAGTATGAAAATAGGTTTAGCAAATTTGAGGTCCACTTACTACATAGCAGAAGACAGAAAGGACACTTTCATGGTCAGCTGAAAACCCTATCAAAACACCATCCAGAAATTACTTTAAAACTCTGGCATTAACTCATAACACCAGAGTGGCAATTCCTGTTCACAAGAGCTTTCCAGACACAGTAACGAAACTACAGCTGTGAACTGGAACAAAAATGCAAAAACAAACATGGACAAGAGTCCAACTTATCTAGTAGTTGTCTAGGAGCAGGAACAAGCACAGAGAGGCTTCTGATAACATTGATGACCGGCAAGCAACTAACAGAGCAGCAAGGTTATATAGCGACTCCCACATCTTGATGGGAACAGGTGAACAGAGAAGATGAAGACACCAGTTCAATTCCACCAGTAGCCACCGGGGGAGCCAGAATCCAAATTCACAACAGTACCCCCCCCTCAAGGAGGGGGCACCGAACCCTCACCAGAACCACCAGGGCGATCAGGATGGGCCCTATGAAAGGCACGAACCAGATCAGAGGCATGAACATCAGATGCATTCACCCAAGAATTATCCTCCTGGCCGTATCCCTTCCACTTGACCAGATACTGGAGTCTCCGTCTGGAAAAACGAGAGTCTAAGATTTTCTCCACAACGTACTCCAACTCACCCTCAACCAACACTGGAGCAGGAGGCTCAACGGAAGGCACAACAGGTACCTCATACCTGCGCAATAATGACCGATGAAAAACGTTATGCATAGAAAAGGATGCAGGGAGGTCCAAACGGAAGGAAACAGGGTTAAGAATCTCCAATATCTTATACGGGCCGATGAACCGAGGCTTAAACTTAGGAGAAGAGACCCTCATAGGGACAAAACGAGAAGACAACCACACCAAATCCCCAACACAAAGCCGAGGACCAACACGACGGTGGCGGTTGGCAAAAAGCTGAGTCTTCTCCTGGGACAACCTCAAATTGTCCACCACCTGCCCCCAGATCTGATGCAATCTCTCCACCACAGCATCCACTCCAGGACAATCCGAAGATTCCACCTGACCAGAGGAAAATCGAGGATGAAACCCCGAATTACAGAAAAACGGGGACACCAAAGTGGCAGAGCTGGCCCGATTATTGAGAGCGAACTCCGCCAATGGCAAAAAAGCAACCCAATCATCCTGGTCAGCAGACACAAAACACCTCAGATATGTCTCCAGGGTCTGATTAATCCGCTCGGTCTGGCCATTCGTCTGAGGATGGAAAGCGGACGAAAAAGATAAATCTATGCCCATCCTAGCACAGAATGCCCGCCAAAATCTGGACACGAATTGGGTCCCTCTGTCAGAAACGATATTCTCAGGAATACCATGCAAACGAACAACATTTTGAAAAAACAGAGGAACCAACTCGGAAGAAGAAGGCAACTTGGGCAGAGGAACCAAATGGACCATCTTAGAAAAACGGTCACACACCACCCAGATGACAGACATCTTCTGAGAAACAGGCAGATCTGAAATAAAATCCATCGAGATGTGCGTCCAAGGCCTCTTAGGAATAGGCAAGGGCAACAATAATCCACTAGCCCGAGAACAACAAGGCTTGGCCCGAGCACAAACGTCACAAGACTGCACAAAGCCTCGCACATCTCGTGACAGGGAAGGCCACCAGAAGGACCTTGCCACCAAATCCCTGGTACCAAAAATGCCAGGATGACCTGCCAACGCAGAAGAATGAACCTCAGAGATGACTCTACTGGTCCAATCATCAGGAACAAACAGTTTATCAGGTGGGCAACGATCAGGTCTATCCGCCTGAAACTCCTGCAAGGCCCGCCGCAGGTCTGGAGAAACGGCTGACAATACCACTCCATCCTTAAGGATACCTGTGGGCTCAGAGTTACCAGGCGAGTCAGGCTCAAAACTCCTAGAAAGGGCATCCGCCTTAACATTCTTAGAACCCGGTAGGTATGACACCACAAAATTAAACCGAGAAAAAAATAATGACCAGCGCGCCTGTCTAGGATTCAGGCGCCTGGCGGTCTCAAGATAAATCAAATTTTTGTGGTCAGTCAATACCACCACCTGATGTCTGGCCCCCTCAAGCCAATGGCGCCACTCCTCAAAAGCCCACTTCATGGCCAAAAGCTCCCGATTCCCAACATCATAATTCCGCTCTGCGGGCGAAAATTTACGGGAAAAGAAGGCACAAGGCCTCATCACGGAGCAGTCAGAACTTTTCTGCGACAACACTGCCCCAGCTCCGATCTCAGAAGCGTCGACCTCAACCTGAAAAGGTAGAGCAACATCAGGCTGACGCAACACAGGGGCAGAGGAAAAACGGCGCTTAAGCTCCCGAAAGGCCTCCACAGCATCAGGGGACCAATCAGCAACATCAGCACCCTTCTTAGTCAAATCGGTCAATGGCTTAGCAATATCCGAAAAACCAGCAATAAATCGACGATAAAAGTTAGCAAAGCCCAAAAATTTCTGAAGAGTCTTAAGAGAAGAGGGCTGCGTCCAATCACAAATAGCTTGAACCTTGACAGGATCCATTTCAATGGAAGAGGGGGAAAAAATATATCCCAAAAAGGAAATCCTCTGTACCCCAAAAACACACTTAGAACCCTTCACACACAAAAAATTAGACCGCAAAACCTGAAAAACCCTCCTGACTTGCTGGACATGAGAGTCCCAGTCATCCGAAAAAATCAGAATATCATCCAGATACACAATCACAAATTTATCCAAATAATCGCGAAAAATATCATGCATAAAGGACTGGAAAACTGACGGAGCATTAGAAAGACCAAAAGGCATCACTAAATACTCAAAGTGGCCCTCGGGCGTATTAAATGCGGTTTTCCACTCATCCCCCTGCCTGATTCGCACCAAATTATACGCCCCACGAAGGTCAATCTTAGAGAACCACTTGGCCCCCTTTATGCGAGCAAACAAATCAGTCAGCAACGGCAATGGGTATTGATATTTAACAGTGATTTTATTCAAAAGCCGATAATCAATACATGGTCTCAAAGAGCCGTCTTTTTTTGAAACAAAGAAAAACCCGGCTCCTAAGGGAGATGACGATGGACGAATATGTCCCTTTTCCAAGGACTCCTTTATATATTCTCGCATAGCAGCATGTTCAGGCACAGACAGATTAAATAAACGACCCTTTGGGTATTTACTACCCGGAATTAAATCTATGGCACAATCGCACTCTCGGTGCGGAGGTAACGAACCAAGCTTGGATTCTTCAAAGACGTCACGATAGTCAGACAGGAACTCAGGAATTTCAGAGGGATTAGATGATGAAATGGAAACCACAGGTACATCCCCATGAGCCCCCTTACATCCCCAGCTCAACACAGACATAGCTCTCCAGTCGAGGACTGGGTTGTGAGATTGCAGCCAAGGCAATCCTAGCACCAAATCATCATGTAGATTATACAGCACCAGAAAGCGAATAATCTCCTGGTGATCCGGATTAATACGCATAGTTACTTGTGTCCAGTATTGTGGTTTATTATTAGCCAATGGGGTGGAGTCAATTCCCTTCAGAGGAATAGGAGTCTCCAAAGGCTCTAAATCATACCCACAGCGTTTGGCAAAGGACCAATCCATAAGACTCAAAGCGGCGCCAGAGTCGACATAGGCGTCCGTGGTAATAGATGACAAAGAGCAAATCAGGGTCACAGATAGAATAAACTTAGACGGTAAGGTGCAAATGGAAACAGATTTATCAAGCTTTTTAGTGCGCTTAGAGCATGCTGATATAACATGAGTAGAATCACCACAATAGAAACACAACCCATTTTTCCGTCTAAAATTCTGCCGCTCGCTTCGGGACAGAATTCTATCACACTGCATACTCTCTGGCGACTTCTCAGTGGACACCGCCAGATGGTGCACTGGTTTGCGCTCCCGCAAACGCCTATCGATCTGAATAGCCATTGTCATGGACTCATTCAGACCCGCAGGCACAGGGAACCCCACCATAACATCCTTAATGGCATCAGAGAGACCCTCTCTGAAAGTCGCCGCCAGGGCGCACTCATTCCACTGAGTAAGCACAGACCATTAACGGAATCTTTGGCAGTAAATTTCCGCTTCATCTTGCCCCTGAGATAGGGACATCAAAGTTTTTTCTGCCTGAAGCTCCAAATGAGGTTCGTCATAAAGCAACCCCAAGGCCAGAAAAAACGCATCCACATTGAGCAACGCAGGATCCCCTGGTGTCAATGAAAATGCCCAGTCTTGAGGGTCGCCCCGGAGCAAGGAAATCACAATCCTGACCTGCTGTGCAGGGTCTCCGGCAGAGCGAGATTTCAGGGACAAAAATAATTTGCAATTATTTCGAAAATTCTGAAACCCGGATCTATTCCCCGAGAAAAATTCTGGCAAAGGAATTCTCGGCTCAGATACAGGTGCATGAAAAACAAAATCTTGCAAATTTTGTACCTTCGTGGCGAGATTATTCAAACCTGCAGTTATACTCTGAAGATCCATTACAAACAGGTGGACACAGAGCCAAAAAAAAAAAATTTCAGCAGACTACTTATTTCTCTCCTTTCTCAGCCAAGGATTTTAACCCTTTAGATGGCCGGTCAAACTGTCATGATCTCAATGGCAAGAGAACATAGCATCAGCATATATATAGGAACAAGCTCTTGGAAGATGGGAACTGAGCTGACCATGAGCTAAACCTAACGCACAACTAGCAGTGGCCGGGTAGCATGCCTACGTTGATTCTAGATGCCCAGCACCAGCCGGAGGACTAAATAAAGCTAGCAGAGGAAAATATTAGTCCTAGCTCACCTCTAGAGAAATACCCCGAAAGGAGACAGAGGCCCCCCACATGTATTGGCGGTGAATTAAGAAGAAATAACAAACGTAGTATGAAAATAGGTTTAGCAAATTTGAGGTCCACTTACTACATAGCAGAAGACAGAAAGGACACTTTCATGGTCAGCTGAAAACCCTATCAAAACACCATCCAGAAATTACTTTAAAACTCTGGCATTAACTCATAACACCAGAGTGGCAATTCCTGTTCACAAGAGCTTTCCAGACACAGTAACGAAACTACAGCTGTGAACTGGAACAAAAATGCAAAAACAAACATGGACAAGAGTCCAACTTATCTAGTAGTTGTCTAGGAGCAGGAACAAGCACAGAGAGGCTTCTGATAACATTGATGACCAGCAAGCAACTAACAGAGCAGCAAGGTTATATAGCGACTCCCACATCTTGATGGGAACAGGTGAACAGAGAAGATGAAGACACCAGTTCAATTCCACCAGTAGCCACCGGGGGAGCCAGAATCCAAATTCACAACAGGACACCTGCCCAGGATTGCAACCCAGGGACAACTGCACTACCACCAACAACCACCGGAGGGAACCCAAGAGCAGAATTCACAACAGTACCCCCCCCCTTGAAGAGGGGTCACCGAACCCTCACCAGAGCCCCCAGGCCGATCAGGACGAGCCAGATGAAAGGCACGGACCAAATCAGCAGCATGGACATCAGAGGCAAAAACCCAAGAATTATCCTCCTGGCCATAACCCTTCCATTTGACAAGGTACTGAAGCCTCCGCCTCGAAAAGCGAGAATCCAAAATCTTCTCAACCACATACTCCAACTCCCCATCAACCAACACAGGGGCCGGAGGGTCAACAGAGGGAACAACGGGCACCACATATTTCCGCAATAAAGATCTATGGAAGACATTATGGATAGCAAAAGAGGCTGGAAGGGCCAATCAAAAAGACACCGGATTAATAATCTCAGAAATCCTATAAGGACCAATAAACCGAGGCTTAAACTTAGGGGAAGAAACCTTCATAGGAACATGACGGGAAGACAACCAGACCAGATCCCCAACCCAAAGCGGGGAACCAACACACCGACGATGGTTAACAAAACGTTGAGCCTCCTCCTGAGACAACACCAAATTGTCCACCACATGAGCCCAAATCTGCTGCAACCTGTCAACCACAGAATCCACACCAGGACAGTCAGAAGGCTCAACCTGCCCCGAAGAAAAACGAGGATGAAAACCAAAATTACAAAAGAAGGGCGAAACCAAGGTAGCCGAACTAACCCGATTATTAAGGGCAAACTCGGCCAATGGCAAGAAAGCCACCCAATCATCCTGATCAGCAGACACAAAGCATCTCAAATAAGTTTCCAAAGTCTGATTAGTTCGCTCGGTTTGGCCATTTGTCTGAGGATGAAATGCGGAAGAAAAAGACAAATCAATGCCAAGCCTAGCACAAAAGGCCCGCCAAAACCTAGAAACAAACTGGGAACCTCTGTCGGACACATTATTCTCTGGAATACAATGCAAACGAACCACATGCTGAAAAAACAACGGAACCAAATCAGAAGAGGAAGGCAATTTAGGCAAAGGCACCAAATGGACCATCTTAGAGAACCGGTCACAAACAACCCAGATAACCGACATCCTCTGGGAAACCGGAAGATCAGAAATAAAATCCATAGAAATATGCGTCCAGGGCCTCTCAGGGACCGGCAAAGGCAAAAGCAACCCACTAGCACGGGAACAACAAGGCTTGGCCCGCGCACAAGTCCCACAGGACTGCACAAAAGAACGTCTAGCACGTGACAAAGAAGGCCACCAAAAGGACCTACCAACCAAATCTCTGGTACCAAAAATACCAGGATGGCCAGCCAACACAGAACAATGAACCTCAGAAATCACTCTACTAGTCCATCTATCAGGAACAAACAGTTTCCCCACTGGACAGCGGTCAGGTTTGTCAGCCTGAAATTCCTGAAGAACCCGTTGTAAATCAGGGGAAATGGCAGAAAGGACCACCCCTTCTTTCAGAATGCCGACCGGTTCAAGGACTTCAGGAGAATCAGGCAAAAAACTCCTAGAGAGGGCATCAGCCTTAATATTCTTAGAACCCGGAAGATACGAGACCACGAAATCAAAACGGGAAAAAAACAAGGACCATCGAGCCTGTCTAGGATTCAGCCGTCTGGCAGACTCGAGGTAAATCAGATTTTTATGATCGGTCAAGACCACAATATGGTGCTTAGCTCCCTCGAGCCAATGTCGCCACTCCTCAAACGCACACTTCATAGCCAACAACTCCCGATTGCCGACATCATAATTGCATTCAGCGGGCGGAAACTTACGGGAAAAGAAGGCACATGGTTTCATCAAGGAACCAACAGGATCCCTCTGAGACAAAACGGCCCCTGCCCCAATCTCAGAAGCGTCAACCTCAACCTGAAATGGAAGAGAAACATCCGGTTGATGCAACACCGGGGCAGAAGTAAATCGGAGTTTAAGCTCCTTAAAGGTAGAGACAGCCGCAGAGGTCCAATTTGTCACATCAGCGCCTTTCTTCGTCAAATCGGTCAAGGGTTTAACCACACTGGAGAAGTTAGCAATGAAACGGCGATTAAAATTAGCAAAGCCCAAACATTTCTGAAGGCTCTTCACAGATGTGGGTTGAATCCAATCATGAATGGCTTGAACCTTAACCGGATCCATCTCTATAGATGAGGGAGAAAAAATTAAGCCCAAAAAAGAAACCTTCTGCACTCCAAAGAGACACTTAGACCCCTTCACAAACAAAGCATTATCACGAAGGATCTGAAATACCATCCTGACCTGTTCCACATGAGACTCCCAATCATCGGAAAAAATGAAAATGTTATCCAAATATACAATCATGAATTTATCAAGATAAGTCCGGAAGATATCATGCATGAAGGTCTGAAAAACAGATGGAGTATTAGAGAGCCCGAATGGCATCACAAGGTATTCAAAATGGCCTTCGGGCGTATTAAACGCAGTTTTCCATTCATCACCCTGCTTAATACGAACAAGATTATATGCCCCCCGAAGGTCAATCTTCGTAAACCAACTAGCCACCTTAATCCTAGCAAACAAATCGGAAAGCAGAGGTAAAGGGTATTGAAACTTGACCGTGATCTTATTCAAGAGGCGATAGTCAATACAGGGTCTCAAGGAGCCATCCTTCTTAGCAACAAAAAAAATCCCGCTCCCAACGGTGAAGAAGATGGCCGAATATGTCCTTTCTCCAAAGACTCCTTAACATAACTCCGCATGGCGGTATGTTCAGGCACAGACAGGTTGAAAAGTCGGCCCTTAGGAAACTTACAGCCTGGAATCAAGTCAATCGCACAATCACAGTCCCTATGCAGTGGAAGGGAACTGGACTTGGGCTCATCGAATACATCCTGAAAATCAGACAAAAACTCTGGAATTTCAGAAGAGGAAGAAGAGGAGATTGACATCAAAGGAACGTCATTATGAACCCCCTGACATCCCCAACTAGTCAAAGACATAGACTTCCAATCCAACACAGGATTATGTACCTGCAACCACGGAAAACCCAGCACGATAGCATCATGTAAATTATGCAACACCAGAAATCGACAATCTTCCTGATGGGCTGGCGCCATGCACATGGTCACCTGTGTCCAGAACTGGGGCTTATTTTTGGCCAATGGTGTAGCATCAATGCCCCTTAAAGGAATAGGGTTCTGCAAAGACTGCAAGGGAAAACCACAACGCCTGGCAAACTCAAAGTCCATTAAGTTCAAGGCGGCGCCTGAATCCACAAACGCCATGACAGAAAATGATGACAATGAGCAGATCAAGGACACAGATAATAAAAATTTAGGTTGTACAGTACTGATGTTAAATGAACTAGCGATCCTCTTTGTACGCTTAGGGCAGACTGAAATGACATGAGAAGCATCGCCACAATAAAAACACAACCTATTCTGACGTCTGAATCCCTGTTGTTCCGTTCTAGACAGAATGCTATCACACTGCATTGACTCAGGCATCTGCTCTGAGGACAATGCCACAGCGCGCACAGTTCTGCGCTTCCGCAAGCGCCGATCAATCTGAATGGCCAGAGACATAGAATCACTCAGATCGAAAGGCGTGGGAAACCCCACCATAACATCTTTAACGGATTCAGAAAGACCCTTTCTGAAAATTGCCGCCAAAACATCATCATTCCATTTAGTCAACACAGACCATTTTCTAAATTTCTGACAATACAATTCTGCCGCTTCTTGACCCCGAGACAGGGCCAACAAGGTCTTCTCCGCTTGATCCACAGAATTTGGTTCATCATATAATAATCCTAAAGCCTGAAAAAAGGCGTCTACATTAAGCAAGGACGGATTCCCAGAATCCAGGAAAAATGCCCAATCCTGAGGATCGCCACGCAGCAGGGAGATGATAATTTTAACCTGCTGAATGGAATCACCAGAGGATCGAGGTCTCAGAGCAAAAAACAGTTTACAGTTGTTTTTAAAACTCAAAAATTTGGACCTGTCCCCAAAAAACAAATCAGGAGTAGGAATCTTAGGCTCTAAAACTGGAGTCGGAACAATATAATCAGAAATACCCTGTACCCTAGCAGCAAGCTGGTCTACACGAGAAGCTAATCCCTGAACATCCATGCTAGCACAAGACTCCTCAGCCACCCAGAGAAAAAGAGTGAAGAAAGGACAAAGCAGGCTACAGAAAAAAAAATGGCTCTTTCTTCCCTTCTTCTGAGATGCATTTAACTCATTGTTGGCCAGTTGTACTGTTATGATCCGGTGACCTTGGAGCCGCATGAGACTTTCTCAGGAGTAGGTGGAACCTGTACTGACCGCAAACCCTAAACTGACACCGCAACTAGAAGTAGCCATGGGGTGTACCTAACACATCCTAGACACCTCGACACAGCCGGAGGACTAAATACCCCTATAGATGGAAATGGGAATTCTATCTTGCCTCAGAGCAGAACCCCAAAGGATAGGCAGCCCCCCACAAATATTGACTGTGAGTATTAGAGGAAAGACACACGCAGGCAGAAATCAGGATTTAGCAAAAGAGGCCACGCTAGCTAAATAGGAAAGGATAGGACAGAATACTAAGCGGTCAGTATTAAAACCCTAAAAATATCCACAGCAGATAATACAAAAATTCCACCATCTAACTAAAGACATGGAATGTATATCTGCATCTCCTGAGAATCCAACTTGACTGAAATCTCCAAACACAGTCTAAGCTGGACAAGAAAAACAATGAATAGCACTGAATTGTAAAGCACACAGCATGTGTGCTTGTAGAAACAAAAACCAGACACTTAGCTTTGCTGGTTTGGCTGCAGGGCAGGAAGAACCAGACAGAGATGCAAAACCTCCAAGAACAATGGACAACTGGCAAGGGCTAATGAATCCTGCACACCTAAATACCCCATTAAGAGCTGCAATCAGCAGGGACACCTGCCCAGGATTGCAACCCAGGGACAACTGCACTACCACCAACAACCACCAGAGGGAACCCAAGAGCAGAATTCACAACAGGAGGGGGAAAGAGTGTGGGCGGTGCATGGGCGGACACTGTGAGTGTCTGTGTGTGCGGGCGGGGTCTGTGCGGGCCTACCAGGGCTCTATGCGGGTCTGCCGGGGCTGTATGCGGGCTGCCCGGGCTCTATGCGGCGTGCTGGGGATCTATGTAGGCTGCACGGGCTCTATGCAGAGTGTCGGGGCTCTATGTGGGCTGCCCGGGCTCTATGCGGCGTGCCGGGGATCTATGTGGGCTGCCCGGGCTCTATGCGGCGTGGGGGTGTCTCTGTGCGGCGTGGGGGGTCTCTGTGTGGCGTGCCGGGGGTCTGTGCGGCGTGCCGGGGGTCTGTGCGTGTGTGCAGGCATCGTCCGATGGGACTACAAGTCTCATCGGACGATGCCTGCTACACTGACAGTGATTGACACATTAGCCAATGATGGGACAGTAGTAGTCCCATCATCCGGCTAATGTGTTGAATGAAAAAAAATAAAAATATTCCATACATTCTCCATAGATACTACATACATACATACATACATACATACATCCTACATACATACATACATCCTACATACATACATACTACATACGTACTGCATACATACTACATACATACTGCATACATACTACATACATACATACATACTACATATATTTAAATTCAATGCTCATAAAAACCTCTTTCACACTTGCGTCGGTACGGGTCCGTCGCTATGCGTCGGGCCGACGTACCGACGCACATTGTGAAATTTGTGCACGACGTGGGCAGCGGATGCAGTTTTTCAACGCATCCGCTGCCCATTCTGAAGTCCGGGGAGGAGGGGGCGGAGTTTCATCCGCGCATGCGCGGTAGGAAATGGCGGACGCGACGGACAAAAAAAAGTTCACTTGAACGTTTTTTTGTGCCGACGGTCCGCCAAAACACGACGGATCTGTTGCACGACGGACGCGACGTGTGGCTATCCGTCGCGATCTGTTGGCTAATACAAGTTTATGGCTTCCTGCGAGCACATTTGCAGGATGCGTTTTTTCCGCCGGATCCGTTTTTTTTCCGCTGGATCCATTTTTTTCCACCCGATCCGTTTTTTTCCGCCAGATCCGTTTTTTTCTCATAGAGTTGTATTAGCGCCGGATTGCGCCTGATGGCCACACGTTTCATCCGTTTTTTGCAGGATCCGTCAAAAAAGCTGTTTCCGCCGGATGGAAAACACATACAGAGGAACGGTTTTTCTGTCATGCGAAAAAACACACAGCGACGGACCCAGCAAAACACGGATGAAACTGAGATGTGAAATGATGAATCCGGCCTCCGAACCCGTTTTTTCATGCATGTTTCCATTCAAATCATGCACATTTTCCGTTTATTTATTTATTTCCAAAAACTGCATCAAAACCGCGCAAAAAACGGAACGAAAACTGCATCAAAAACTGCACCAAAAACTGCATGTCGTGTTTTGGCGGACTGTCGGCACGAAAAAACGTTCAAGTGAACTTTTTTTGTCCTTTGCGTCCGCCATTTTCTACTGCGCATGCGCGGCAGAAACTCCGCCCCCTCCTCCCCGCACTTCAGAATGGGCAGCGGATGGGTTGAAAAACTGCATCCGCTGCCCACTTCGTGCACAAATTTCACAACGTGCGTCGGTACGTCGGCCTGACGCATAGCAACGGACCCGTACCGACGCAAGTGTGAAAGAAGCCTTTATGAGCGTTGAATTTAAGAAAAAAACGGCGTGGGCTCCCACGCAATTTTCTTCGCCAGAGGGGGAAAGCCGGGGGCCAATATTTGTAGCCTGCAATGAATATCAGCCCACAGCTGTCTGCGTAGCCTTTACTGGCTATTAAAATAGGGGGACCCCCCAAAAAATGACGTGGGGTCCCCCTATATATTATAGCCAGAAAGGCTACGCAGACAGCTGCGGGCTGATATTCATAGCCTAGAGAGGGGCCATGGATATTGCCCCCTCCCCCCCGGCTATAAATACCAGTCCGCAGCCGCCCCAGAAATGTTCTGGCACTTAGCCCCTCTCTTCCCACTCCCGTGTAGCGGTGGGATATGGGGTAATAAGGTGTTAATGTCACATTGCTATTGTAAGGTGACATTAAGCCGGGTTAATAACGGAGAGGCGTCAATAAGACGCCTATCCATAATTAATCCAATAGTAAGAAAGTGTTAATAAAACAATCACACGTTAGGAAAAAGTATTTTAATATTCTTCATTTAATCATACTTACCATACTCCAGAGCCTGCAAAAAACGTAAAATAATAAACCGTATACTACCTGTCCGCCGTAGTCCAATTAATAACGAGTGTCTCATGACGATCTCCCCTATAGAACAGTGACATCGGGTGATGACAATGGCTCCTGCAGTGCATCACTAAGGTTACTATAGTTCAAAGTGTCACTTTATGGCAATTGCTGCGTGAGAAAATGTCTCACCCAGCAATGCCATAAGTGAGACTAGGGACTATTTTTTTTTACAGCGGCGGAGGATTACCTTCCTCCCGTCATTGTGTTCCTGGAGCCCCTAGAGAGCGGTCGCAACGGCTGTTACTGCCATTCTCCATGGGAGACCGTCGTGGGACACTCGTGGATTTCTGCGGACAGGGAGTATATTGGTTGTTTTTTTCATATTTTTTACAGGTTGACACTGGCTTCGGGGATCAAAATGACAAGTAATGGTGAGTATGTAATCTATGTTTAATGTACTGTATGTCTATATGTATGTCATGTAGGTAATGTATGAATGTACTGTATGTAGTATGTATGTAGTATGTATGTATGTAGTGTGTATGTATGTAGTATGTATGTAGTATGTATGGAGCATTTTTTCTTTTCATTCAACACATTAGCCGGATGATGGGACTACTACTGTCCCATCATTGGCTAATGTGTCAATCACTGTCAGTGTAGCAGGCATCGTCCGATGGGACTTGTAGTCCCATCGTACGATGCCTGCAGACACGCAGAGATTCCCAGCACACACACACAGAGGCACGGCAGCCGCACAGAGGCACGGCAGCCCGCACAGAGGCACGGCACACGCGCACAGAGCCCCGGCACACAAGCATAGAGCCCCACGGTCACGCACAGACACCGCCCGCACACACACACGCAGTCTCCGCCCACGCACCGCCCACACTCCATTATAGTGCATAATTGCACTATAGGAACTTCCGATTCCGATATTGCAAAAATATTGGAACTCGGTATCGGAATTCCGATACAGGGAATATCGTCCGATACCCGATATTTGCAGTATCAGAATGCTCAACACTAGTCACGAACAATCGCCCTTTTCCCCATACAAACTTTATTCCCATTTCCACCATCATCCATTCTCTATTCTTCATCCCTTTATTTGCGCACCCAGGGCCACGGACCGGGTCACTGCTGCCTTGACCACCCCTTTAAGATCCATGCGACTCGGTTCCGAGTACCCCACGGCCCTAGTGGGTGTTGCATTTCCAGCACACTAGGCGCTGAGAGGCCAAGTACAGATTTTAATAGGCCGGATTCATGTGAGCATCCGCAGTGCGGGAGGGTGCTCCCCGTACTCTTTTTCCCTGTCAGACCTGCAGGTGTTTGAGGACCTGCAGTGATGTCATGATCATGTGACCAGTGCATGTCATGATATACCTGGTCCTGTGGTTCAGTCTGTGTGTGTGGGGCTGTGGGCAGAAGTTGTGTTTCCCACAGAAGTGAGGACTAAGAGTGGCAAGAGTGGTTTTCCCTAACAGTGTGCCGGAGGAGCCCGCAAAAAGGAGGACTGAACTGTATGTTATGATTTTGTTTTGTCTTTTATCGTTCCGAGAGGGCTGTGTTTTGTTTTAAGCACTGTGGTTTATGCTACACAAAATAAACCCACTGGTGTTTTCAAGTGTATGTGCTCCTGAGTCTACCTGAAGGCTTCTACCGAGCGTGGCAACCCCTCACAATAAGTAAATATAGTAAGTCTGGTTCTGATACCGTATCTACATTTGCAAATTGTCTCTTCAGAGAGGAAGAGGACTAGAACTCTAGTGCCACCTATTGGAAGTAGCAAACCTAACAGTCAATGTCGACCCTTTAACGATCCTTGTCACATGACTTAGGATAAGGGCCAAACCAGATCTCAATTTGCAGACACTGTGTTTTGGGGTACTGCCCCTCGTCAGTGCAAAGTAGAGATCTGGTTTGGCTGGGTGAGAGGCGTCTGACCCGGATCCAAGATGAATCGTTTCTCCTTACGGAGAGTGACATGTTAAGCATGTCGAGATGAGGAGACTTAAAGCCGCAATGCTCCTCTGGGAGATATGCAAACTGTCTCTTCAGAGAGGAAGAGGACTAGAACTCTAGTGCCATCTATTGGAAGTAGCAATCCTAACAGTCAGTCGACCCTTTAACGAGCCTTGTCACATGACTTAGGATAAAAGCCAAACCAGATCTCAATTTGCAGATACTGTGTTTCGGGGTACTGCCCCTCGCCAGTGCAAAGTGGAGATCTGGTTTGGATGGGTGATAGGTGGCTCTAGAGTTCTAGTCCTCTTCCGCTCTGAATAGACAATTTGCATATTTCCCAGAAAAGCATTGCGGTTTTAAGTCTCCTCATCTCGACATGCTAAACGTGTCACTCTCCGCAAGGAGAAACGATACTTCTTGGATCCGGGTCAGACGCCTCTCACCCAGCCAAACCAGATCTCCACTTTGCACTGACGAGGGGCAGTAACCCGAAACACAGTGTCTGCAAATTGAGATCTGGTTTGGCTCTTATCCTAAGTCATGTGACAAGGCTCGTTAAAGGGTCGACATTGACTGTTAGGATTGCTACTTCCAATAGGTGGCACTAGAGTTCTAGTCTTCTTCCTCTCTGAAGAGACAATTTGCCTATTTCCCAGAGGAGCATTGCGGCTTTAAGTCTCCTCATCTCGACATGCTTAACATGTCACTCTACGCAAGGAGAAACGATACTTCTTGGATCCCGTATCTACATAGTAAGCCTGGTCCCTTCTATCTCTGCCCTATGTATTATATATACAACGTTGCATCTCTGCCCTATATTATATACACTGTGTTCCAAATTATTATGCAAATTGGATTTAAGTGTCATAAATATTTAATTGTTTTGTTTTTCAAAAAAACTCGTGGATGGTATTGTGTCTCAGGGCTCACTGGATCACTGAAATCAATCTTAAACACATGTGATAATTAGTTTTCCAGGTGATTCTAATTAAATGAAAACTACTTAAAAATGATGTTCCACAATATTAAGCAGGTCACAGGTTTCAAGCAATATGGGAAATAAAAAGGATCTCTCTGCTGCTGAAAATAATAATAATAATAATCTTTATTTATATAGCGCCAACATATTCCGCAGCGCTTTACAGTTTTACAGTTTCAAACACAAAAGTCATAGGTAACAACGTTAACAATACAATAATAAAGCAAAATAAGACGACCCTGCTCGTGAGAGCTTACAGTCTACAATGAGGTGGGGGAGATCCAAAGTACAGGTGTGTATGTATTTACAATGATGTATTTACAATGATGGTCCAGCCATCTTCAGGGGGTGGAGGGTGGATGGAGATAGTGAATGGGCTACACACACAAACATAAAATGACTTTGATTAGTTAACCCCATAGGCCACTCTGAACAAATGTGTTTTGAGCGAGCGCCTAAAACTATGCAAGTTGTGGATGGTCCTAATATCTTGGGGTAGAGCATTCCAGAGGATTGGCGCAGCACGGGAGAAATCTTGGAGTCGGGAGTGGGAGGTACGGATAGTGCAGAGGTTAGTCAAAAGTCATTTGCAGAGCGCAGCGGTTGGCTAGGCCGATAGACAGAAATGAGGGAGGAGATGTAAGGGGGTGCCACACTGTGGAGAGCTTTGTGGGTGAGAACAAGTGCTTTGAATTGTATCCTGTAATGAATGGGCAGCCAGTGTAATGACTGGCGAAGAGCGGATGCATCTGAGTAACGATTAGCTAGATAGACAATCCTGGCTGCTGTATTAAGGATAGACTGGAGAGGGAAAAGTCGAGTAAGGGGGAGGCCAATTAATAGAGCATTGCAGTAGTCTAGACGGGAGTGGATTAGGGTGACAGTGAGGGTTTTTGTTGTCTCCATGGTGAGAAAAGGGTGGATTCTAGAGATGTTCTTTAGGTGTAAGCGGCACGAGCGGCCAATGCTGAAAAGCATTAAATAGTGCAATGCCTTGGACAAGGTATGAAAACAGATATTTCACGAAAACTTAAGAGTGATCATCATACTGTGAAGAGATTTTAGACTGAAACAGAACACAGACATAGTTCATGCAGATAAAGGCATAATGAGGAAGGTTTCTGCCAGACAAATTCATTGGATTAAGAGAGCAGCTGCCAAAATACCATTACAAAGCAGCAAACTGTTATTTGAAGCTGCTGGTGCCTCTGGAGTCCCTCGAACCTCAAGGTGTAGGATCCTTCAAAGGCTTGATGTGGTGCATAAACCTACTATTCGGCCACCCCTAAATAGTGTTCACAAGCAGAAACGGTTGCAGTGGGCCCAGACATACATGAAGACTAATTTTCAAACAGTCTTGTTTACTGATGAGTGTCGAGCAACCCTGGATGGTCCAGGTGGATGGTTGGTGGATGGCCACCATGTCCCAACAAGGCTGCGACATCAGCAAGGAAGTGGAGGAGTCATGTTTTGGGCCAGAATCATGGAGAAACAGCTGGTAGATCCCTTTAAGGTTCCTGAAGGTGTGAAAATGACCTCTGCAAAGTATATAGAGTTTCTGACTGACAACTTTCTTCCATGGTATAAAAAGCAGAAAAGTACCTTCAGGAGCAAAATCATCTTCCTGCATGACAATGCACCATCTCATGCTGCAAAGAATACCTCTGAGTCATTGGCTGCTATGGGCCTAAAAGGAGATAAACTCATGGTGTGGCCACCATCTTCCCCTGACCTCAACCCTATAGAGAACCTTTGAAGTATCATCAAGCAAAAGATCTATGAGGGAGGGAGGCAGTTCACATCAAAACAGCAGCTCTGGGAGGCTATTCTGACTTCATGCAAATAAATACAAGCAGAAACTCTCCAATAACTCACAAGTTTAATGGATGCAAGAATTGTGAAGGTGATATCAAAGAGGGGTTCCTATGTTAACATGTAACTTGGCCTGTTAGGGTGTTTTGGAGTTAAATAGTTTTTTTGTTCAGTGAATGTGACCTCCTAATGCTGCAAACAACAACAAATGAGCATATTCAGTTCTTTGAAACATATCAAATGTTTAGAAATTCTACTGTGCCTAATAATTTGGAACAGTGCATTTTGAGTTTTTATTCATTTTGGAGATTATACTATTATCATAGGGAAGTTTCTTTAATAAAATTCGATGTATACTCTTAACGGGTGATGACTTTTATTAGACTGACTGTCATTTGCACGGATCATTTAGGAAAATCCGAGAAAAATGTCATTTGCATAATAATTTGGAACATAGTGTATATACAACTTTGTATCTCTGATCTGTGTATTATATATGTACAGCTTTGTATCTCTGCCTATGTAGAGATACAAAGAGAGAGAGAGAGAGAGAGAGCCCTGCCAGGGCCGTGGGGTACCGGGTCCGGTCTTAAAGGGGATGTCACGATGGCTGCGACCCGGTCCGTGGCCCTGGGCGTCCAATTATATGGGAAGGTCTTTTAAGGGAATTTGTAATGTCTATGTTCGTGAAGCCACCTGTGGTATTCGGTCAGTAGGGACTGACGCTGCTTAAAGGGGTACCCTGGGGTGATGTTGCAGCAAGATGGTAATGCTTCTCACAGGTGAAGCGGGGTCCCCAGGGCTCCCAAGGTTTGTGGCAAGTCTTTACCTGGTTTACTGATGGTAGTAGTCCTCAGTCCAGGGTACCAAGTGCAGGGTAGCTGTGGTCCGGCCGGCTTGGAGGCAATAGGAGATCCCTCTCCCAGGTGAGGTCCGTAAGCCTTTCCTACTTGCGCTGTTTAGTTGGTTAGGTCCCTGCCGCTTGAAGCTCAGTGCAAGTCCCCTCTCTCTTGTCCTAAGACAGATGTCTGTACGATAGGCAGTTCGAGCCTGTTTATAGGGACTCTATCATGCCATGGGCTCTAAAGTTACTGCTTCACCTCAGACTTGATGCAGGCAATTGTTATACAGTCCTATGCCCTCCGGTTCTGCTAAGTGTCCTAGAGTCCCATAATAGCCTCGGGCTCCCGGTACCCGGTTCTGCGCTCTAGCTCCGAGGGTGTCCTTCCGCTGTTCCCCTGCTGAGCCTCTTCCGCCTCTCTGCTTCTTCCCTCTAGGCTCCTCCACAATTCAACTCTCCTTAGGATATCTCTCTTTCAGGGGGTAGCAGCTCCCTTGTGGCTTCTCGGCCCCTACGTCTCCTCCAGACGTCCTTCTACTCTCCTCTCCTCTCTCAGACTGGCTAGCTCCTCCTCCAGACCATGATACATAAAGTGTAAGGAAGCGCCCCTGAATTCGGGTCCTGAGCTCCCCCTCCTGGCCTAGATTCAGATGTGTTGAATGTGAGTGCCTTACCTGATAGAGAGAATCTACCTTGCCTCCAAGCGTGACATCACCCTCCCCGAAGGGAAGGCAACATCACTGCAGCAACCGGTTACCTGAGGTGCTGTGTATATATAAAGTTAAAAAAAAAAAAGAGGCAGAACTCCATTATTCAGTGTAAAAATGTGCAGGGTTTAATTTACCCACATGTTCAGGCAACGTTTCAGCTCACAATGAGCTTTTCTCAAGCAGTGAGTATACCCATGTGCTTCATATTTATACATTCCTTAATCATCCTTAATTGTGTTAAACCATGTAAAATTAATACAGTATTTCTTAGGTTGTAAAGTGCATATGTGCAATACATTACGTGCAGATTTAAAACATATCCATCTCAGATTCATATAATGCCTCTTATCTTAGATATGTTACTTTACCATATGGACGCATGTTCTGTGTGGAGGACGCCATTGTTTTTCTTTGGCGTCTCATTGCGCCTACTGCGCATGTCTCATTACGTCATCATTACCGAATGGTTGGCCAGCCAATCACATAAGTTGTGTGGCACCTCTCAAAATGCGCATGCGCGCATCCTCTCCTCAGCGCCATATTTGTAGAGGCTTATTTTGTAATTTAAGTGAAGTGGGTACTTATTTCTTATATTACGGTCCATAAGGACTATATTAAGGTGCGATATCCCACCCTGATGCACCGGACGGCACCTTACTCAGGCTGTCTCCGGGAATCAAGTGTTATACAGGTCCGGCACTTAACCCTTTCAGGCCAAATTACCGCAACCATAAACACAAAGGTAGCAGCACCCCAGTCCTAATTATTTCTTTTATCTATAGTACCACATTCGTCTTAATAAGCGCTCTATTTATTTCTTTTAAAGCTATTATCTTTTTTTCTTTTCTTTTTTTCTTCAGATCAACTAGCCATCCATTCACATATGATATATTAAAAAATGATAAACGCATATATTTTACTTTGTTTTAGTTTATTGGTGCATCTAAAAGATACAAAAAAATAAATACATAAAAATTAGAGTTATATCCAATCAGGCAACAACTCTAATACAACACCAACAAGTCTTGATCTTACACCGTTTGGCAAGGTACGTATATCAATTCTACATTTTTGTTTGTTTTTTTGTTCTTAATCAGTTCACTCCTTTCAAATTTGAGAACCCTTTCTTTGGTATCTGATAGAAGATCCTTCGGATATCCCCTGTTCTTAATTTTTTTTTATAAGGGAGTCCATTATTGTATCAACCTCTTCCTCATTCTGGACTATTCTTCGCACTCAAAGTAGCTGGCTCAATGGTATCAATCTTATCATACTATGTGGATGTTGGCTGTCATATGTCAATAAGTTGTTTCTATCTGTACTCTTTACAAAGAGGGTAGTATCTATCCCATGTTCTCTCTGATTAGTACATCCAAGAATTGTATTTCAGTCCTGGATGACATTAGTGTGAACTTAATAGTTGGGTCTATGGTATTTAAATACCCAAGAAAGTCCTCCAATGCTTCTTGTGTTCCTGTCCAGAGGAGGAAAACATCATCCACATATCTCCACCATACCAGCACATGCTGGAAATGGCGAGACATGTAGATGTGCTCCTCCTCTAGTATTTCCATCACTAAATTTGCATACGCAAATGATGAAGGAGCTCGTTTTTTTGCTCCGAAACGCGTAGGATTTGGTCCTATTTTCTTTCTGTAGCCCGTCACGTGAGACTTCACGTGACTGTGACGTCACACCAGGTCCTGCTGCAGCAGAGCACCGGGCGGCTGAGCCGAAGTAACGCTGATCGGTCTCTTAGGTAGTACGTGTGCAGGATTTTTTCTGCCACCGGCCGGGGAAGTTCCTGCAACACGCCACTCCGGAGACAAAACCCAGCACTTTTGAGGAGCCTTGCGCTCGCGGGAGAAGTAAGTGCCTGGCCCCTGACAGGAGTCGGAATTACCAGTGGCAACCGTTCTGTGAATGAAGAAAGATCACATGCGTCGCTGACTCCAGCAGCGCCCAACTCAACTTATTTAACCACGGACTATTTTACTTATAAAGACTTCTAAGCAGGTAGATATAGATATTTTTTACATACGAACATATTTATATTTTAATGACTGATTGATTTTAATGTGCATGCAGTACGCTGTGTTTTGTACTAGGAATTTTACATATATTTTTTCAGCACCAGGTTTTTAGATTTCATATATAAAAAGGGACTTTTGAATCCAGCGCAGATAGCTTTTTTCATTTTATAGTATATCTCATTTAGTAACGGTTGGGTGTGACCGTTACACTATCTGCTGCAGGTGCATTAAGGTACAAGCGCTACTGGTTTCATTGATATACACTATGGTATTTAAATACCCAAGAAAGTCCTCCAATGCTTCTTGTGTTCCTGTCCAGAGGAGGAAAACATCATCCACATATCTCCACCATACCAGCACATGCTGGAAATGGCGAGACATGTAGATGTGCTCCTCCTCTAGTATTTCCATCACTAAATTTGCATACGCGGGGGCCATATTGGCCCCCATGGCAGTTCCCCATTTTTGTGTGTAATAAAACATCACCAAATAAAAAATAATTTCGTTTAAGTATGATTTCTAGAAGTTTTAGTATGAACATCCTACTCTCCACTGTGTATTTGGCTATATTTAATTTTTTCTCCACTGCTCCTAGTCTCCCCGTTCATGAGCAATAGATGTGTATAGTGATACCACGTCAAAAGAGGCCAAAATTACCTCCTGATTCAGTTTAATTCTTTCTAACTTGTTGAGAAAATCTGTTGTATCTTTTATGTATGATTTGCCATTTTTTACAATCGGGTTAAATATTTTATCCAAAAAGATACCTATCTTATTAAAAATCGATTTTACTCCCAATATGATCGGGCAACCCGGTGGATTATCCAATGTTTTGTGTATTTTGGGAGTTATATATAGAACTGGTGTTCTCGGGTGTTCAAGCAACAAATAATCATATAAATCCTGATCTATAACATATCCTTCTAGTGCTTCCTTTAAAACCATTTTTATCTCTCTGCCAATGTTGTATTTGGGGTCACATTCCATTTTGCAATATACATTTTCATCCTGTGGTTGCCTCTTAATTTCCCCAATATACATTGACCTGTCCATGACGACGACAGCGCCCCCCTTATCAGCGGGTTTAATTACGATGTCGTCGTCATGGACAAGCCACTGCAGTGCTGTGAATTCTTCTCTTAGAATATTAGGATGTCTAAATTTACTACATGCATTATTTCTCAGACTTTCAATATCCATAAGTACTGCCTTCTCAAATGCCTCTATTACACTTGAAGTGGCTGGTGGAGCAAAATTGCTCTCCTTTCTCAACCCAACTGTTTTTAAATCAAGTTCACTTGTTTTCTCTTTACTCACTAGATCTTTACCTGAAAACCACTCCTTTAGTTTTATCCTCCTAAAGAACTGTCCCAAGTCCAGCTGTAACTCAAACCAGTCCATATGAGAACATGGGCTGAACGATAGTCCCTTGCCGAGTACAGATATTTCCATATCAGACAGTACCTTTTTTGAAATGTTGATTACGAGTTCTGTTCTTTCTTCCTCAGATTCGGTTGTCTTTGAAGTCTGCTCTTTTCCGTTTTCTTTTTGCCTCCTGTGGTGGCGTTTGCCTCCCCTCCTTTTTCGTTTTCCATTCCATCCATTAAGTCTATAAAAATTACATTTATTAGTTAACCATACATCATTATCATTACATGTCCCTTTGTTTAGAGAATAACCTCTTTGCCTCCATGGCATCTTGGCATTGCCATTTTGCCATGCATACACTTGGCCATTTTCATAATCACTGGTGTCTCTACTCCATTTTTTCCTTTTCATTTCTTCCAAATCACTCCGAAATTTACCAAGGTCTTTCTCTATTTTTTCTTTAAAAATTATCCAATCCTCTTTATTCAACATTTCTTGTATCTTTTTTTCTATTTCATTCACATTAGACTGTAGCTTTTTTACTTCTAATTGCAAATATTCAATATTTAATAGCATCACGTCCATTGCATATTTATTTGATATCATGGTAAATCTGGTGCAAAACGTGGTATTGTTCATAAACAGGTTCGGTCTTATATTGGATCTTAATCCTCTCGGTATTTTGTGCTCTTTATAGTATTGGCCCAACGTTGTAAGATGTAGTTGTGAGCTAATTAACCGTTTGTTATCATTTTCATATATACGTTTCATTTCTATTATAGATGGTTTCTTTAAGAAAGCTGCGCCTTCCTCTATATTGCCCAAAATACGTTCCTCATCTTCTACAGTATAAATGAAGACTCCTGGCTCCATGGAGTGTTCCTTCATGTTTCCAAAAAATGGCTTAAGGATGTTAAGTATAAGAAAAATTATATATAATCTTGCTGTGCAATAATTTCCAGACATCAGTATAAGAAAAAAAGAAAAGGGAACAGCACAGAAATACTTATCTTCGGGTGCAAAGCCCCAGATAATCAGTCCAACGATCATCCAAGTTTCCAAAAAAGTTAAAAAAAAAAAAAAAAGAGGCAGCACTCCATTATTCAGTGTAAAAACGTGCAGGGTTTAATTTACCCACATGTTCAGGCAACGTTTCAGCTCACAATGAGCTTTTCTCAAGCAGTGAGTATACCCATGTGCTTCATATTTATACATTAAAGTGCATATGTGCAATACATTATGTGCAGATTAAAAACATATCCATCTTTGTGTTTATGGTTGCGGTAATTTGGCTTGAAAGGGTTAAGTGCCGGACCTGTATAACACTTGATTCCCGGAGACAGCCTGAGTAAGGTGCCGTCCGGTGCGTCAGGGTGGGATATCGCACCTTAATATAGTCCTTATGGACCGTAATATAAGAAATAAGTACCCACTTCACTTAAATTACAAAATAAGCCTCTACAAATATGGCGCTGAGGAGAGGATGTTCGCATGCGCATTTTGAGAGGTGCCACACAACTTATGTGATTGGCTGGCCAACCATTCGGTAATGATGATGTAATGAGACATGTGCAGTAGGCGCAATGAGACGCCGAAGAAAAACAATGGCGTCCTCCACACAGAACATGCGTCCATATGGTAAAGTAACATATCTAAGATAAGAGGCATTATATGAATCTGAGATGGATATGTTTTTAATCTGCACTGTAGCATAGCGCCTACTACATGTCTTGGGGAACACTCGCTTGGCAGCAGAATCAAAGCACTCGGGCACGGTTTTCTATCAAAAACAGTCTTTTCGGTTTATTTCACACAATGTAAACCACATCCACAGGAACTTGGTAACAGTTTGAACACAGTCTACATATATTCATCTTTACCACAGTTCGTCTCTTACCCCGGTCAGCATCATACACGGTTTTCAGACCGTTACCCGTTGGCAACCTTTACGGGTTCCTGGACACCCCTTGGCCTCCGAGGTGCCCATACACAACGTCTCTCACTCTGACCCCGGTCAGTGTCACACGGTTCCTTCCCGTTACCTGTTGGTGCCGCACAGGTTTCCCAGATTCCTCTTCTCCACAGAGGTATCCATCAGACGTTTCTCACTCACACTGACTTCAGGTCAGTCCCAGGTCCTCAACACAGACCTCCCAGGTCTACGGTCTCCAGGTGCTTCCAGGACGACTCCACTCGCCGGAGCCTCCAACACCAACCATCCGTGCTATGTCCAGCACGCAGGCTCTCCAGCCTGGAATGGTCACTGTGTGCTTCCAGGACGTCTGTCCCCACCTGGGACCGTCCAGCACACAGGCCACTTTGCAGTGTCCTGCCAGGACACACGGAAGTGTGTCCACCCTGACGGACACTTACCCATTAACACTCACATTCCACCATGTGCTCCACACACCTCCTTTACATAGGTGTAACCACACCCAGGTACCTGTCACATGGCTAGTCAGGTGAGCGTGACATCACCACAGGTCCTTGCACACCATATATATGCCTCAATGCATATCTCAAGGAGCACACACAGCGCCCCCTATCTGCCACGGGTCGCTATACCACAGCACATAATGTATTGCACATATGCACTTTACAACCTAAGAAATACTGTATTAATTTTACATGGTTTAACACAATTAAGGATGATTAAGGAATGTATAAATATGAAGCACATGGGTATACTCACTGCTTGAGAAAAGCTCATTGTGAGCTGAAACGTTGCCTGAACATGTGGGTAAATTAAACCCTGCACGTTTTTACACTGAATAATGGAGTGCTGCCTCTTTTTTTTTTTTTACTTCTATGGAAACTTGGATGATCGTTGGACTGATTATCTGGGGCTTTGCACCCGAAGATAAGTATTTCTGTGCTGTTCCCTTTTCTTTTTTCTTATATATGTATATATATATATATATATATATATATATATATATTATATATTTTATACAGCTTTCTAGCGCTGCCTTATGTACAGTGGGTACAGAATGTATTCAGACCTCTTTCAATTTTTAACTTTTTGTTTCATTGCAGCCATTTGGTAAATTAAAAAAAAAGTTCACTTTTTCTCATTAATGTACACTCTGCACCCCATCTTGACTGAAATAAACAGAAATGTAGTAATGTTTGCAAATTTATTACAAAATAAAAACTGAAATATCACATGGTCATAAGTATTCAGACCCTTTGCTTAGTATTGAGTAGAAGCACCCTTTTGTGCTAGTACAGCCATGAGTCTTCTTGGGAATTATGCAACAAAGTTTTTCACACCTGGATTTGGGGATGCTCTGCCATACTTCCTTGTACATCCTCTTCAGTTGTGTCAGGTTGGATGGTGAATAGTGTTGAGCGATACTTTCCGATATCGGAAAGTATCGGTATCGGAAAGTATCGGCCGATACCGTCACAGTATCGGAATCCAATCCGATACCGATACCCGATCCCAATGCAAGTCAATGGGACGAAAATATCGGAATTAAAATAAACCCTTTATACACTTGTAGGTTCATTCTACATGAAGGAAAACAACTAAGAATATTGTAGGATGTATTGGGGGACGTGGCGGAGATATTAAAGGGACAGAGGTTTAGCCCAATGTAATAGAATAGCAGGATTTTTTATTTTTTTTTATGAAGTTCGGCGTTAGAAAGAATTTGACTATGTTTTTTTTTTTTTTTTTATGTCAGATATTGATGTTTCACTACTTCCACGCCCTTCACCTTCTTTTTTACTTCTCCCACGCTTTCTTCTTAATTATCCTCATCATCAGCTTCTTTGACATCAACTTCTTCACCTTATTCATCTTCTTCTTCATCTTCTACCTATTATTTTTTGGGTTACATTGTTCATATTCTTTTTATTTTACTATTATCTTCATCATATTCAACTTCTTCATCATATTCTTATTTGTGACAGGCATTCCCGTAGTTGTTATCTATAAAAGTTTGAAGATTACACCTTCCGTTCTGCCTGTCACAAAAGAGTTACATTTGTCCGCGTTCAGTTTGGCCTGCAGCATCAGGCTTTATCCAGGGGCACCACGAGGAGGAACGGACTCACCCCCATACACTGCTTAGTCTTCTTCTGCTTATAATTTACATAATATTTTTTGCTCTGATATTTTGTGTTATGCTTAATGTCCTTCTGCTCTTTGTTCTGCAGCCTCTTGTTCTTCTGCTTCTCGGTCTTCCAGGTCGTCGTCGTCTCCAGGGTCGTCGTCTCCGGGGTCGTCGTCATCGGGGTGGTCTTCAGGGTCGTCGTCTCCGGGGTCGTCGTCATCGGGGTGGTCTTCGGGGTCATCGTCTCCAGGGTCGTCGTCATCACGGTGGTTGTCGTCTCTGGTGTCGTCGTCATCTTAGGGGTGGTCTTCTGGGTCATTGTGTTTAGTCTCTTGAACTTGGAAATGTAGCAGAAGGTACAAGAAGGCTGAGAAAATGCCGAGAACCAGCTGATGGAACTGGAACTCGGATGGCTACCCGAAGGTCCAAGAGCCAATGGAACTACCGAGGACCAGCTGACGTTACTGGAACCCGGTTACTAAGCAGGAGGTACCTGTGCTGAAAGCACTACCAAGGACCACCTGACGTTGGTGGAACTCGGATACCCAGAGGGAGGCACCTAAGCCAAAGGCTCTGCCCGGAACCAGCTGACGGTACTGGAACCAGGATGGGGAGCAGAAGGTACAAGAGCAAAAGACACTGCCGAGAACCAGCTGACGGTGCTGGAACCCGGATGGGTAGCCGAAGGTCCAAGAGCCAATGGAACTACCGAGGACCAGCTGACGTTACTGGAACCCGGTTACTAAGCAGGAGGTACCCGTGCCTGAAAGCACTACCAAGGACCACCTGACGTTGGTGGAACTCGGATACCAAAGGGAGGCACCTAAGCCAAAGGCTCTGCCCGGAACCAGCTGACGGTACTGGAACCAGGATGGGGAGCAGAAGGTACAAGAGCAAGTGTCTGCGTGGCTTTTGCAGGACACGATGCCGGCTGCACAGCAGGGGAACAGCTGGCGGTGCTGGACCCCACTGACACATTGGCGAGGTGTTTTTCTCTGTGCAGCTAGCACATCTGGGCCCCAACTGGCGGTTTGTTAGAGCCCAGGGTCAGCAGGAGGAGGAGCAGGAGGAGGAGGAGCAGGGGGAGGGGAGTGTAGGCCGAAGCCTGCACTGGCGGCAGCTTTGGGTCTGTTGTGTCTGCGTGGCTTTTGCAGGACACGTTGCCGGCTACACAGCAGGGGAACAGCTGGCGGTGCTGGACCCCACTGACACATTGGCGAGGTGTTTGGCTCTGTGCAGCCAGCACTTCCGGACAGCAACGATCGGTGTTGGAGCCCGGGCTCTGCAGGGGGAGCAGAGTGTAGGCCGAAGCCTACTTGAACCGATTTCAAAGGTCACCTTTAACCCCCCCTCAGGGGTTAGAAAGTAGAAGAGCCACAGCTTATGCAGCAGTAGTGCTGCACAAGTCAAAGGTTGCTCTTTTAATTTTTCTCCTTGCACACGCTGAATGAAACACGTATAACATTTAGCCCTTTATACAGTCAAACTGTGTTGGAGGCGCGAGTTCCCTTTGTAATGAGACGCAGCACAGATGTCAAGAATCCCACCTTGGTGCTGGGTGCAGCCTCCCGAGCGTTGTTATTTGCTGTACAGGAGTCTGCGCTGTCGTGTTATCCCCTGGCCTAGCGCCGTTAGCGCTGCCCATCTTCTGGCATCATGTAATGTCGGCCGGTGCGGTTCGCGATGACCATGAATCCCAGCCCCGCAGTGTCTTAACATTGTTAAAACACTGCGGGGCTGGGATTCAGGGCCTGGCGCAGCACATATGTTGGCCTCTCACACTCGGGTCCTTACACCCGCTTCAGACTGTGCGGCGTCATCTGATCCCTTATCGCATGCCACGGCCATGAAGCCGCACAGTCCGAAGAAGGCGGAAGGAGAGGAGGGACAGGCGAACTGATGCACTGATCCTGCCCATGAATCACACCCTCGCAGTCCCAATAAATAAGACACCGAGGGGCGTTGTGTGGGTCAGGGCGGCCGCAGAGGCGCAGCCAGCCAAACAATGATGCCAGAAGACGGGCAGCGCTACCAAGGGGGTTGCAGCGTGTCATTACAAAGGAAAGTCACACCACCGGGACAGTGAAATGGTCACACAGAGGACACATTTCAGACGTGTTTTCAGTTCCACATGTGCGAGGAGAATACGTTTCTGAGCCACCTTGCACACATGCAGCATTACCGCTGTACAAGGTGGCTGGATAACGTAAAAACGCCTGGGGGAGGGGGGACAGGTTCCCTTCAATTTCAGTTCTTGTGTCTGCGTGGCTTTTGCAGGACACGTTGCCGGCTGCACAGCAGGGGAACAGCTGGCGGTGCTGGACCCCACTGATACATTGGCTGGTGTTTTTCTCTGTGCAGCTAGCACATCTGGGCCCCAACTGGCGGTGTGTTAGAGCCCAGGGACAGCAGGAGGAGGAGCAGGAGGAGGAGGAGCAGGGGGAGGGGAGTGTAGGCCGAAGCCTGCACTGGCGGCAGCTTTGGGTCTGTTGTGTCTGCGTGGCTTTTGCAGGACACGTTGCCGGCTACACAGCAGAGGAACAGCTGGCGGTGCTGGACCCCACTGACACATTGGCTGGTGTTTTTCTCTGTGCAGCTAGCACATCTGGGCCCCAACTGGCGGTGTGTTAGAGCCCAGGGACAGCAGGAGGAGGAGCAGGAGGAGGAGGAGCAGGGGGAGGGGAGTGTAGGCCGAAGCCTGCACTGGCGGCAGCTTTGGGTCTGTTGTGTCTGCGTGGCTTTTGCAGGACACGTTGCCGGCTACACAGCAGGGGAACAGCTGGCGGTGCTGGACCCCACTGACACATTGGCGAGGTGTTTGGCTCTGTGCAGCCAGCACTTCCGGACAGCAACTAGCGTTGTTGGAGCCCGGGCTCTGCAGGTGGAGCAGAGTGTAGGCCGAAGCCTAATTGAACCGATTTCAAAAGTCACCTTTAACCCCCCCTCAGGGGTTACAAAGTAGAAGAGCCACAGCTTATGCAGCAGCAGTGCTGCGCAAGTCAAAGGTTGCTCTTGTAATTTTTCTCCTTGCACACGCTGAATGGAACACGTATAACATTCAGCCCTTTATACAGTCAAACTGTGTAATGGAGGCGAGAGTTCCCTTTGTAATGAGACGCAGCACAGGTGTCAGGAATCCCACCTTGGTGCTGGGTGCAGCCTCCCGAGCGTTGTTATTTGCTGTACAGGAGTCTGCGCTGTCGTGTTATCCCCTGGCCTAGCGCCGTTAGCGCTGCCCATCTTCTGGCATCATGTAATGTCGGCTGGTGCGGTTCGCGATGACCATGAATCCCAGCCCCGCAGTGTCTTAACATTGTTAAAACACTGCGGGGCTGGGATTCAGGGTCTGGCGCAGCACATATGTTGGCCTCTCACACTCGGGTCCTTACACCCGCTTCAGACTGTGCGGCGTCATCTGATCCCTTATCGCATGCCACGGCCATGAAGCCGCACAGTCCGAAGAAGGCGGAAGGAGAGGAGGGACAGGCGAACTGATGCACTGATCCTGCCCATGAATCACACCCTCGCAGTCCCAATAAATAAGACACCGAGGGGCGTTGTGTGGGTCAGGGCGGCCGCAGAGGCGCAGCCAGCCAAACAATGATGCCAGAAGACGGGCAGCGCTACCAAGGGGGTTGCAGCGTGTCATTACAAAGGAAAGTCACACCACCGGGACGGTTAAATGGTCACACAGAGGACACATTTCAGACGTGTTTTCAGTTCCACATGTGCGAGGAGAATACGTTTCTGAGCCACCTTGCACACATGCAGCATTACCGCTGTACAAGGTGGCTGGATAACGTAAAAACGCCTGGGGGAGGGGGGACAGGTTCCCTTCAATTTCAGTTCTTGTGTCTGCGTGGCTTTTGCAGGACACGTTGCCGGCTGCACAGCAGGGGAACAGCTGGCGGTGCTGGACCCCACTGACACATTGGCTGGTGTTTTTCTCTGTGCAGCTAGCACATCTGGGCCCCAACTGGCGGTGTGTTAGAGCCCAGGGACAGCAGGAGGAGGAGCAGGAGGAGGAGGAGCAGGGGGAGGGGAGTGTAGGCCGAAGCCTGCACTGGCGGCAGCTTTGGGTCTGTTGTGTCTGCGTGGCTTTTGCAGGACACGTTGCCGGCTACACAGCAGGGGAACAGCTGGCGGTGCTGGACCCCACTGACACATTGGCGAGGTGTTTGGCTCTGTGCAGCCAGCACTTCCGGACAGCAACTAGCGTTGTTGGAGCCCGGGCTCTGCAGGTGGAGCAGAGTGTAGGCCGAAGCCTAATTGAACCGATTTCAAAAGTCACCTTTAACCCCCCCTCAGGGGTTACAAAGTAGAAGAGCCACAGCTTATGCAGCAGCAGTGCTGCGCAAGTCAAAGGTTGCTCTTGTAATTTTTCTCCTTGCACACGCTGAATGGAACACGTATAACATTCAGCCCTTTATACAGTCAAACTGTGTAATGGAGGCGAGAGTTCCCTTTGTAATGAGACGCAGCACAGGTGTCAAGAATCCCACCTTGGTGCTGGGTGCAGCCTCCCGAGCGTTGTTATTTGCTGTACAGGAGTCTGCGCTGTCGTGTTATCCCCTGGCCTAGCGCCGTTAGCGCTGCCCATCTTCTGGCATCATGTAATGTCGGCCGGTGCGGTTCGCGATGACCATGAATCCCAGCCCCGCAGTGTCTTAACATTGTTAAAACACTGCGGGGCTGGGATTCAGGGCCTGGCGCAGCACATATGTTGGCCTCTCACACTCGGGTCCTTACACCCGCTTCAGACTGTGCGGCGTCATCTGATCCCTTATCGCATGCCACGGCCATGAAGCCGCACAGTCCGAAGAAGGCGGAAGGAGAGGAGGGACAGGCGAACTGATGCACTGATCCTGCCCATGAATCACACCCTCGCAGTCCCAATAAATAAGACACCGAGGGGCGTTGTGTGGGTCAGGGCGGCCGCAGAGGCGCAGCCAGCCAAACAATGATGCCAGAAGACGGGCAGCGCTACCAAGGGGGTTGCAGCGTGTCATTACAAAGGAAAGTCACACCACCGGGACGGTTAAATGGTCACACAGAGGACACATTTCAGACGTGTTTTCAGTTCCACATGTGCGAGGAGAATACGTTTCTGAGCCACCTTGCACACATGCAGCATTACCGCTGTACAAGGTGGCTGGATAACGTAAAAACGCCTGGGGGAGGGGGGACAGGTTCCCTTCAATTTCAGTTCTTGTGTCTGCGTGGCTTTTGCAGGACACGTTGCCGGCTGCACAGCAGGGGAACAGCTGGCGGTGCTGGACCCCACTGACACATTGGCTGGTGTTTTTCTCTGTGCAGCTAGCACATCTGGGCCCCAACTGGCGGTGTGTTAGAGCCCAGGGACAGCAGGAGGAGGAGCAGGAGGAGGAGGAGCAGGGGGAGGGGAGTGTAGGCCGAAGCCTGCACTGGCGGCAGCTTTGGGTCTGTTGTGTCTGCGTGGCTTTTGCAGGACACGTTGCCGGCTACACAGCAGGGGAACAGCTGGCGGTGCTGGACCCCACTGACACATTGGCGAGGTGTTTGGCTCTGTGCAGCCAGCACTTCCGGACAGCAACTAGCGTTGTTGGAGCCCGGGCTCTGCAGGTGGAGCAGAGTGTAGGCCGAAGCCTAATTGAACCGATTTCAAAAGTCACCTTTAACCCCCCCTCAGGGGTTACAAAGTAGAAGAGCCACAGCTTATGCAGCAGCAGTGCTGCGCAAGTCAAAGGTTGCTCTTGTAATTTTTCTCCTTGCACACGCTGAATGGAACACGTATAACATTCAGCCCTTTATACAGTCAAACTGTGTAATGGAGGCGAGAGTTCCCTTTGTAATGAGACGCAGCACAGGTGTCAAGAATCCCACCTTGGTGCTGGGTGCAGCCTCCCGAGCGTTGTTATTTGCTGTACAGGAGTCTGCGCTGTCGTGTTATCCCCTGGCCTAGCGCCGTTAGCGCTGCCCATCTTCTGGCATCATGTAATGTCGGCCGGTGCGGTTCGCGATGACCATGAATCCCAGCCCCGCAGTGTCTTAACATTGTTAAAACACTGCGGGGCTGGGATTCAGGGCCTGGCGCAGCACATATGTTGGCCTCTCACACTCGGGTCCTTACACCCACTTCAGACTGTGCGGCGTCATCTGATCCCTTATCACATGCCACGGCCATGAAGCCGCACAGTCCGAAGAAGGCGGAAGGAGAGGAGGGACAGGCGAACTGATGCACTGATCCTGCCCATGAATCACACCCTCGCAGTCCCAATAAATAAGACACCGAGGGGCGTTGTGTGGGTCAGGGCGGCCGCAGAGGCGCAGCCAGCCAAACAATGATGCCAGAAGACGGGCAGCGCTACCAAGGGGGTTGCAGCGTGTCATTACAAAGGAAAGTCACACCACCGGGACGGTTAAATGGTCACACAGAGGACACATTTCAGACGTGTTTTCAGTTCCACATGTGCGAGGAGAATACGTTTCTGAGCCACCTTGCACACATGCAGCATTACCGCTGTACAAGGTGGCTGGATAACGTAAAAACGCCTGGGGGAGGGGGGACAGGTTCCCTTCAATTTCAGTTCTTGTGTCTGCGTGGCTTTTGCAGGACACGTTGCCGGCTGCACAGCAGGGGAACAGCTGGCGGTGCTGGACCCCACTGATACATTGGCTGGTGTTTTTCTCTGTGCAGCTAGCACATCTGGGCCCCAACTGGCGGTGTGTTAGAGCCCAGGGACAGCAGGAGGAGGAGCAGGAGGAGGAGGAGCAGGGGGAGGGGAGTGTAGGCCGAAGCCTGCACTGGCGGCAGCTTTGGGTCTGTTGTGTCTGCGTGGCTTTTGCAGGACACGTTGCCGGCTACACAGCAGGGGAACAGCTGGCGGTGCTGGACCCCACTGACACATTGGCGAGGTGTTTGGCTCTGTGCAGCCAGCACTTCCGGACAGCAACTAGCGTTGTTGGAGCCCGGGCTCTGCAGGTGGAGCAGAGTGTAGGCCGAAGCCTAATTGAACCGATTTCAAAAGTCACCTTTAACCCCCCCTCAGGGGTTACAAAGTAGAAGAGCCACAGCTTATGCAGCAGCAGTGCTGCGCAAGTCAAAGGTTGCTCTTGTAATTTTTCTCCTTGCACACGCTGAATGGAACACGTATAACATTCAGCCCTTTATACAGTCAAACTGTGTAATGGAGGCGAGAGTTCCCTTTGTAATGAGACGCAGCACAGGTGTCAAGAATCCCACCTTGGTGCTGGGTGCAGCCTCCCGAGCGTTGTTATTTGCTGTACAGGAGTCTGCGCTGTCGTGTTATCCCCTGGCCTAGCGCCGTTAGCGCTGCCCATCTTCTGGCATCATGTAATGTCGGCCGGTGCGGTTCGCGATGACCATGAATCCCAGCCCCGCAGTGTCTTAACATTGTTAAAACACTGCGGGGCTGGGATTCAGGGCCTGGCGCAGCACATATGTTGGCCTCTCACACTCGGGTCCTTACACCCGCTTCAGACTGTGCGGCGTCATCTGATCCCTTATCGCATGCCACGGCCATGAAGCCGCACAGTCCGAAGAAGGCGGAAGGAGAGGAGGGACAGGCGAACTGATGCACTGATCCTGCCCATGAATCACACCCTCGCAGTCCCAATAAATAAGACACCGAGGGGCGTTGTGTGGGTCAGGGCGGCCGCAGAGGCGCAGCCAGCCAAACAATGATGCCAGAAGACGGGCAGCGCTACCAAGGGGGTTGCAGCGTGTCATTACAAAGGAAAGTCACACCACCGGGACGGTTAAATGGTCACACAGAGGACACATTTCAGACGTGTTTTCAGTTCCACATGTGCGAGGAGAATACGTTTCTGAGCCACCTTGCACACATGCAGCATTACCGCTGTACAAGGTGGCTGGATAACGTAAAAACGCCTGGGGGAGGGGGGACAGGTTCCCTTCAATTTCAGTTCTTGTGTCTGCGTGGCTTTTGCAGGACACGTTGCCGGCTGCACAGCAGGGGAACAGCTGGCGGTGCTGGACCCCACTGACACATTGGCTGGTGTTTTTCTCTGTGCAGCTAGCACATCTGGGCCCCAACTGGCGGTGTGTTAGAGCCCAGGGACAGCAGGAGGAGGAGCAGGAGGAGGAGGAGCAGGGGGAGGGGAGTGTAGGCCGAAGCCTGCACTGGCGGCAGCTTTGGGTCTGTTGTGTCTGCGTGGCTTTTGCAGGACACGTTGCCGGCTACACAGCAGGGGAACAGCTGGCGGTGCTGGACCCCACTGACACATTGGCGAGGTGTTTGGCTCTGTGCAGCCAGCACTTCCGGACAGCAACTAGCGTTGTTGGAGCCCGGGCTCTGCAGGTGGAGCAGAGTGTAGGCCGAAGCCTAATTGAACCGATTTCAAAGGTCACCTTTAACCCCCCCTCAGGGGTTACAAAGTAGAAGAGCCACAGCTTATGCAGCAGCAGTGCTGCGCAAGTCAAAGGTTGCTCTTGTAATTTTTCTCCTTGCACACGCTGAATGGAACACGTATAACATTCAGCCCTTTATACAGTCAAACTGTGTAATGGAGGCGAGAGTTCCCTTTGTAATGAGACGCAGCACAGGTGTCAAGAATCCCACCTTGGTGCTGGGTGCAGCCTCCCGAGCGTTGTTATTTGCTGTACAGGAGTCTGCGCTGTCGTGTTATCCCCTGGCCTAGCGCCGTTAGCGCTGCCCATCTTCTGGCATCATGTAATGTCGGCCGGTGCGGTTCGCGATGACCATGAATCCCAGCCCCGCAGTGTCTTAACATTGTTAAAACACTGCGGGGCTGGGATTCAGGGCCTGGCGCAGCACATATGTTGGCCTCTCACACTCGGGTCCTTACACCCGCTTCAGACTGTGCGGCGTCATCTGATCCCTTATCGCATGCCACGGCCATGAAGCCGCACAGTCCGAAGAAGGCGGAAGGAGAGGAGGGACAGGCGAACTGATGCACTGATCCTGCCCATGAATCACACCCTCGCAGTCCCAATAAATAAGACACCGAGGGGCGTTGTGTGGGTCAGGGCGGCCGCAGAGGCGCAGCCAGCCAAACAATGATGCCAGAAGACGGGCAGCGCTACCAAGGGGGTTGCAGCGTGTCATTACAAAGGAAAGTCACACCACCGGGACGGTTAAATGGTCACACAGAGGACACATTTCAGACGTGTTTTCAGTTCCACATGTGCGAGGAGAATACGTTTCTGAGCCACCTTGCACACATGCAGCATTACCGCTGTACAAGGTGGCTGGATAACGTAAAAACGCCTGGGGGAGGGGGGACAGGTTCCCTTCAATTTCAGTTCTTGTGTCTGCGTGGCTTTTGCAGGACACGTTGCCGGCTGCACAGCAGGGGAACAGCTGGCGGTGCTGGACCCCACTGACACATTGGCTGGTGTTTTTCTCTGTGCAGCTAGCACATCTGGGCCCCAACTGGCGGTGTGTTAGAGCCCAGGGACAGCAGGAGGAGGAGCAGGAGGAGGAGGAGCAGGGGGAGGGGAGTGTAGGCCGAAGCCTGCACTGGCGGCAGCTTTGGATCTGTTGTGTCTGCGTGGCTTTTGCAGGACACGTTGCCGGCTACACAGCAGGGGAACAGCTGGCGTTACTGAACCCCAATGACACATTGGCGAGGTGTTTTTCTCTGTGCAGCTAGCACATCTGGGCCCCAACTGGCGGTGTTAGAGCCCAGGGTCAGCAGGAGGAGCAGGGGGAGCGGAGTGTAGGCCGAAGCCTGCACTGGAGCAAGTTGAAAGGAAACCTTTAACCCCCCCCCCAGGCGTTTGTAGCTGGAAGAGCCATCGTGTACAGCACTAATGCTGGAAAAGGTAAACTTAGCTCTTTTAATTATGGTCCTTGCAGATGCTGAACCTAACACTTATGAAATGTGTCCCCTCACAGCGTTCAACCGTCCGGTCGGTGGAACTTTCCTTTGTCATGTGACGCAGCACAGCCGTCATTTTTACCCCCTTGTCGCCGTGCGCCGCCTCCTCAGCGTTGTTTGAATCTGTCCCGGAGCCTGCGCTGTTAGGTTACCCCTTGGCCATGCACACATTTTGCGCTGCCCGTCTTCTGACATCATTTGCTGTCAGGCTGGCTGCGCCTGTGCGGGTGCGCTGTCCGAGATTCAGCCTCGCGGTGTCGTCTAATGTAATCCCACCGCGGGCCTGGGATCCGTGTCCATGCGCAGTGCATATCCTCGCCTCTCACTCCCCTCCCTACGGCTTCTTAAGACTGTGCGGTGTCACGGCCGTGGCATGCTATTAGGGACCAGCTGACACCGAACAGTCTTTAGAAGCCGTAGGGAGGGGAGTGAGAGGCGAGGATATGCACTGCGCATGGACACGGATCCCAGGCCCGCGGTGGGATTACATTAGACGACACCGCGAGGCTGAATCTCGGACAGCGCACCCGCACAGGCGCAGCCAGCCTGACAGCAAATGATGTCAGAAGACGGGCAGCGCAAAATGTGTGCATGGCCAAGGGGTAACCTAACAGCGCAGGCTCCGGGACAGATTCAAACAACGCTGAGGAGGCGGCGCACGGCGACAAGGGGGTAAAAATGACGGCTGTGCTGCGTCACATGACAAAGGAAAGTTCCACCTACCGGACGGTTGAACGCTGTGAGGGGACACATTTCATAAGTGTTAGGTTCAGCATATGCAAGGAGCACCACGAAAAGAGGCACTTTTTCCCTTTGCATCATTACTGCTGCACAAGGTGGCTCCTTCAGTAACAAACGCATGGGGGGGGGGGACAGGTTCCCTTAAATTTAACTTGTTGTGCCTGCGTGGTGGTCGCAGTACACGTTGCCGTATACACAGCAGGGGAACAGCTGGCGGTGCTGAACCCCACTAACACATAGGCGAGGTGTTTGGCTCTGTGCGTACAGCACTTCTGGACGGCAACCGGCGGTGTTGGAGCCCAGGGACAGGTGGAGGAGGAGGAGGAGGTTGGAGGAGGTAGGAGGGATTGCCACACACACAGCAGGGGAACAGCTGACGTTACTGAACCCCAATAACAGAGGAGGGACTGTTGACTGTGCGTACAGCACTTCTGGACGGCAACTGGCGGTGTTGGAGCCCAGGGACAGGTGGAGGAGGAGGAGGTTGGAGGAGGTTGGAGGAGGTAGGAGGGATTGCCACACACACAGCAGGGGAACAGCTGACGTTACTGAACCCCAATAACAGAGGAGGGACTGTTGACTGTGCGTACAGCACTTCTGGACGGCAACTGGCGGTGTTGGAGCCCAGGGACAGGTGGAGGAGGAGGAGGTTGGAGGAGGTAGGAGGGATTGCCACACACACAGCAGGGGAACAGCTGACGTTACTGAACCCCAATAACAGAGGAGGGACTGTTGACTGTGCGTACAGCACTTCTGGACGGCAACTGGCGGTGTTGGAGCCCAGGGACAGGTGGAGGAGGAGGAGGTTGGAGGAGGTAGGAGGGATTGCCACACACACAGCAGGGGAACAGCTGACGTTACTGAACCCCAATAACAGAGGAGGGACTGTTGACTGTGCGTACAGCACTTCTGGACGGCAACTGGCGGTGTTGGAGCCCAGGGACAGGTGGAGGAGGAGGAGGTTGGAGGAGGTAGGAGGGATTGCCACACACACAGCAGGGGAACAGCTGACGTTACTGAACCCCAATAACAGAGGAGGGACTGTTGACTGTGCGTACAGCACTTCTGGACGGCAACTGGCGGTGTTGGAGCCCAGGGACAGGTGGAGGAGGAGGAGGTTGGAGGAGGTTGGAGGAGGTAGGAGGGATTGCCACACACACAGCAGGGGAACAGCTGACGTTACTGAACCCCAATAACAGAGGAGGGACTGTTGACTGTGCGTACAGCACTTCTGGACGGCAACTGGCGGTGTTGGAGCCCAGGGACAGGTGGAGGAGGAGGAGGTTGGAGGAGGTAGGAGGGATTGCCACACACACAGCAGGGGAACAGCTGACGTTACTGAACCCCAATAACAGAGGAGGGACTGTTGACTGTGCGTACAGCACTTCTGGACGGCAACTGGCGGTGTTGGAGCCCAGGGACAGGTGGAGGAGGAGGAGGTTGGAGGAGGTTGGAGGAGGTAGGAGGGATTGCCACACACACAGCAGGGGAACAGCTGACGTTACTGAACCCCAATAACAGAGGAGGGACTGTTGACTGTGCGTACAGCACTTCTGGACGGCAACTGGCGGTGTTGGAGCCCAGGGACAGGTGGAGGAGGAGGAGGTTGGAGGAGGTAGGAGGGATTGCCACACACACAGCAGGGGAACAGCTGACGTTACTGAACCCCAATAACAGAGGAGGGACTGTTGACTGTGCGTACAGCACTTCTGGACGGCAACTGGCGGTGTTGGAGCCCAGGGACAGGTGGAGGAGGAGGAGGTTGGAGGAGGTAGGAGGGATTGCCACACACACAGCAGGGGAACAGCTGACGTTACTGAACCCCAATAACAGAGGAGGGACTGTTGACTGTGCGTACAGCACTTCTGGACGGCAACTGGCGGTGTTGGAGCCCAGGGACAGGTGGAGGAGGAGGAGGTTGGAGGAGGTAGGAGGGATTGCCACACACACAGCAGGGGAACAGCTGACGTTACTGAACCCCAATAACAGAGGAGGGACTGTTGACTGTGCGTACAGCACTTCTGGACGGCAACTGGCGGTGTTGGAGCCCAGGGACAGGTGGAGGAGGAGGAGGTTGGAGGAGGTTGGAGGAGGTAGGAGGGATTGCCACACACACAGCAGGGGAACAGCTGACGTTACTGAACCCCAATAACAGAGGAGGGACTGTTGACTGTGCGTACAGCACTTCTGGACGGCAACTGGCGGTGTTGGAGCCCAGGGACAGGTGGAGGAGGAGGAGGTTGGAGGAGGTAGGAGGGATTGCCACACACACAGCAGGGGAACAGCTGACGTTACTGAACCCCAATAACAGAGGAGCGACTGTTGACTGTGCGTACAGCACTTCTGGACGGCAACTAGCGGTGTTGGAGCCCAGGGACAGGTGGAGGAGGAGGAGGTTGGAGGAGGTAGGAGGGATTGCCACACACACAGCAGGGGAACAGCTGACGTTACTGAACCCCAATAACAGAGGAGGGACTGTTGACTGTGCGTACAGCACTTCTGGACGGCAACTGGCGGTGTTGGAGCCCAGGGACAGGTGGAGGAGGAGGAGGTTGGAGGAGGTAGGAGGGATTGCCACACACACAGCAGGGGAACAGCTGACGTTACTGAACCCCAATAACAGAGGAGGGACTGTTGACTGTGCGTACAGCACTTCTGGACGGCAACTGGCGGTGTTGGAGCCCAGGGACAGGTGGAGGAGGAGGAGGTTGGAGGAGGTAGGAGGGATTGCCACACACACAGCAGGGGAACAGCTGACGTTACTGAACCCCAATAACAGAGGAGGGACTGTTGACTGTGCGTACAGCACTTCTGGACGGCAACTGGCGGTGTTGGAGCCCAGGGACAGGTGGAGGAGGAGGAGGTTGGAGGAGGTAGGAGGGATTGCCACACACACAGCAGGGGAACAGCTGACGTTACTGAACCCCAATAACAGAGGAGGGACTGTTGACTGTGCGTACAGCACTTCTGGACGGCAACTGGCGGTGTTGGAGCCCAGGGACAGGTGGAGGAGGAGGAGGTTGGAGGAGGTAGGAGGGATTGCCACACACAGCGTGAGAACAGCTGACGTTACTGAACCCCAATAACAGAGGAGGGACTGTTGACTGTGCGTACAGCACTTCTGGACGGCAACTGGCGGTGTTGGAGCCCAGGGACAGGTGGAGGAGGAGGAGGTTGGAGGAGGTAGGAGGGATTGCCACACACACAGCAGGGGAACAGCTGACGTTACTGAACCCCAATAACAGAGGAGGGACTGTTGACTGTGCGTACAGCACTTCTGGACGGCAACTGGCGGTGTTGGAGCCCAGGGACAGGTGGAGGAGGAGGAGGTTGGAGGAGGTAGGAGGGATTGCCACACACACAGCAGGGGAACAGCTGACGTTACTGAACCCCAATAACAGAGGAGCGACTGTTGACTGTGCGTACAGCACTTCTGGACGGCAACTAGCGGTGTTGGAGCCCAGGGGCAGGTGGAAAAGCAGAGGAACACAATGTAGGCCGAAGCCTGAGAAAGTCGAAAGGGAACCTTTAACCCCCCCCCCAAGGCGTTTGTAGCTGAAAGAGCCAGCTTGTGCAGCACAAAAGATGCAAAAGGAAAAGGTGGCTCTTTTCATCATGCTCCTTGCAAACACAGAACTAAACACTTATAAAATGTGTCCCCTGAAGCCGTGAAACCGTCCCGGAGGTGGGACTTTCCTTCGTAATATGACGCAGCACAGCCATCATTACTACCCCCCCGCCGCCGTGCCCCGGCTCCTCAGCGTTGTTTGATTCCGTCCCGGAGCCTGCGCTGTTATGTTATCCCGTGGCCAGGCACACTTAGCGCTGCCCATCTTCTGACATCATTTGGTGTCAGGCTGGCTGCGCCTGTGCGGCCGCGCTGGCCGAGAGCCCGCCTCGCAGTGTCTTCTGATGTAATCCCACTGGGGGCCTGGGATCCATGGCCATGCGCAGTGCATATCCTCGCCTCTCACTCCCCTCCCTACGGCTTCTTTTTCAGACTGTGCGGTGTCACGGCCGTGGCATGCTATTAGGGACCAGCTGACACCGAACAGTCTGAAGAAGCCATAGGGAGATGAGTGAGAGGTGGAGGTTCAGATATGCACTGCGCATGTCCATAGATCCCAGGCCCCCAGTGGGATTAAATCAGAAGACACTGCGAGGCGGGCTCTCGGCCAGCGTGGCCGCACAGGCGCAGCCAGCCTGACACCAAATGATGCCAGAAGACGGGCAGCGCTAAGTGTGCCTGGCCACGGGATAACATAACAGTGCAGGCTCCGGGACGGAATCAAACAACGCTGAGGAGCCGGGGCGCGGCGCCGGGGGGGTAGGAATGACGGCTGTGCTGCGTCATATTACGAAGGAAAGTCCCACCTCCGGGACGGTTTTACGGTATCAGTGGACACATTTTATAAGTGTTAAGTTTTGCGTGTGCAAGGAGCAAAACCAAAATAGCTACCTTTTTCCTTGTGCAGCATTACTGCTGCACAAGGTGGCTCTTTCAGTAACAAACGCCTTGGGGGGGGGGGGGACAGATTCCCTTACATTTCAGTTGTTGTGTCAGCGTGGCGGTCGCATGACACATTGCCGGCTACACAGCTGGGGATCAGCTGACGTTACTGAAACCCAATAACACTGGGTCGTATGTTTTGACTGTGCAGACGGCACGTCTGAGCCTCAACTGGCGGTGTTGGAGCCCAGGAATTTAAGTTCAGGTGGTAGAAAGATGAACACAACAGGAGACCTGGATAACGTATACAGTGACCTAATTATTTAATCAGGAGGAGGAGTGGCAAATTCCTGCGAGATCCAGGCCTTGTTCATTTTCAGGAAAGTAAGCCGGTCAACGTTATCGGAGGATAGTCGCATGCGACGGTCAGTTAGTACACCACCTGCAGCACTAAAGACACGTTCCGATAATACACTGGCCGCAGGGCAAGACAGCACCTCCAATGCATACTGGCTTAGCTCTGGCCATGTATCCAGCTTTGAGACCCAAAACTTGAAAGGGGAAGAGCCGTCTGGGAGTACAGCAAGAGGGCAAGACATGTAGTCTGTCACCATCTGACGGAACCGTTGCCTCCTGCTGACTGGAGCCGTCTGTGATGGTGTAGACTTTTGTGGGGGGCACACAAAACTGTGCCACAGTTGGGCCATACTGGTCTTGCCTTGGGCAGAGGCACTGCTTCTGCTCCCTCTTTGTGCAGAGCCTCCACCACTGCCTGGACGCACTGAGCTGCTTTGGAATGCAGTAGCAGCACTTCTCTCAGTTGGAATGGAGAAGATGATGGAACTGACCAGTGTGTCTTGGTACTCCCGCATTTTTCGCTCCCGGTTCAACGGTGTGATGAGGCTTTCTACGTTGTCCCGGTAGCGAGGATCGAGGAGGGTGAACACCCAATAATCAGACATGTTGAGAATGTGGTCGATGCGGCGGTCGTTTCTCAGGCACTGCAGCATGTAATCCACCATGTGCTGCAGACTGCCAACTGCCCAAGAAACGCTGTCCCCAGCTGGAGGCGTGATCTCTGCCCGCTCGTCATCACCCCACCCTCGCTGTACACACTGAGTACTGGACAATTGTGTAACTCCCTCCTCTGGACGGATGTCTTCCTCCTCCATTGACTCCTCCTCATCCTCCTCACAAACTGTCCCCTGCCTACGCGTTTGTGAGGAACCACGTGGCGCTGACTGTCCAGAAGATGATGGAAGTGGTGAATCCTCATCCTCCACCTCTTCCACAACATCATCCCTTAGCGCTTGCAGTGATTTTTCAAGCAGGCAGATAAGGGGGACAGTCATGCTGACTAGTGCATCATCTGCACTCGCCATCCGCGTGGAATAATCAAAGGGACGCAAAACCTGGCAGACATCCTTCATAGTGGCCCACTCTGTGGTTGTGAAGTCTGTACGGCGCTGACTGCGACTTTTTTGCGCCTGATACAGCTGGTACTCCATTACAGCTTGCTGCTGCTCACACAACCGCTCCAACATATGTAACGTGGAATTCCACCTGGTAGGTAGGTCACATATGATGCGATGTTCCGGCAGGCGGTGTCGGCGCTGCAGAGCCGCAATGCGCGCTTTTGCCGTGCTGGAACGCCGCAAGTGAGCACACTCTAGGCGGACCTTGTGCAGCAGTGCATCAAGATCCGGATAGTCCCTCAAAAAACTCTGCACGACCAAATTGAGCACATGTGCCAGACATGGGATGTGAGTGAGGTTGCCGAGGCCCAGGGCTGCCACCAGATTTCGGCCATTATCACACACTACCATGCCTGGCTGGAGATTCGCTGGCTCAAACCACACATCGCTCTCCTGCTTGATGGCATTCCAGAGCTCCTGCGCTGTGTGGCTACGATTCCCCAAAAAAATTAATTTCAAGACGGCCTGTTGACGTTTGGCCACGGCTGTGCTCATGTCGGTCGTAACAGGTACACGTTCATCACGGGTCCATGTGGAGGTGGACTGTGACGGCTCCTGCAGCGATGATTCTGAGGAACTGGTGTAAGAGGAGGAGTCAATGCGTACAGAATGGATTCCTGCAATCCTTGGAGTGGGCAGGACACGTCCTGCGCCACTCGCACGGTCTGTACCCGGCTCAACTACATTAACCCAATGGGCAGTGAGGGAAAGGTATCGCCCCTGTCCATGTTGACTGGTCCACGCATCGGTGGTGAGGTGGACCTTGCTACTGACGGCGTTCAGTAGCGCGTGTTTTATGTGTCCCTCCACATGCTTGTGCAGGGCAGGGACGGCTTGCCTGCTGAAGTAAAAGCGGCTGGGCACATTGTACTGTGGGACTGCCAATGACATCAAGTCACGGAAGCTGTCAGTCTCCACCAGCCTGAATGACAGCATTTCCAGTGACAGAAGTTTGGCAATGCCTGCAGTCAGAGCCTGTGCTCGTGGGTGGTTTGACGAGAAAGGCCGCCTTTTCTCCCATGCCTGTACTACCGATGGCTGTAGACTGGGCTGGGAGTGTGTGGATGACTGGGAAAGTGGTGCTGCGGGTGGAATGACAGCGGGTCTCTGGACAACAGGGCCAGAGGTTCTTCCACGGCGATCCTGGGAGGAAGCCGAACCAGCTGCGTGTGAGCTAGAGGAAGAGGCAACACGAGCTGAAGAGGTGGTAGCTGCCGCTGTTGGTTGGCCTAGCTCTTCAGTGTGTTTGTCTAACTCCGCCGGGTGCCTGTTGCGCACATGTTTCCACATGTTGGAGGTATTGAGGTTGGCGACTTTTTGACCTCTTTTGATTTTTTGATGACACACCTTGCATCTGACATAGCAAATGTCATCTGCAACTGTGTCAAAAAAGGACCAGGCACTGCAAGTCTTGGGAGCCCCCTTTTGACTTTTGGAAGAGACATGCTCCTTACGGGTGCCAAAGCGGAGGCTGCAGGATCCGCAGTCTTCCCCCTCCCTCTCCCTCTTTGGGCCGTACGGGGAATCTCTTCCTCAGAGCTGCTCCCACCACCTTCCTGTCCCTGACGCCAAGATGGGTCAAGGACCTCATCATCTACACTACCCTCTGCCCCCAACTGCTCCTCCTGGGTAGTCTCAGCAGCAGAGCACGCACCAGTAAGTGGCACCTGAGTGTCATCATCAGCTGATGCGGCCTGCGAGGTGGTGACCGGAGCCACTGGCCCACCCGCCTCTTCAGAGGAAGACAGAAAAAGCGGTTGGGCATCACTGCACCCTGCCTCTTCTTCCATTTCTCCAATGCTGCTTGGCTGGCCCCCTGTTTCCAAGCCAAGAGATGATTCAGAGAACAGAAGTAGAGACTGCTCCTGTCCTGGGATCTCTGTCTGCCTGGGCAATTTTGCAGGTGGTGAAGAGACAGATGGCTGCTCTCCAGTGCTCTGTGTCTGAGAGGATGTGGCACTAATGGAAGTTGATGCATTAGCTGCCATCCATCCCACAACGGCTTCAATTTGGTCTTCACGCAGCAGCGGTGTACGGCGCTCGGCGACAAAGCTGCGCATGAACGACTGTTCCCTTGTGAAAGTGGGTGCTGATGACTCACCGGTGCCCGCAGCAGGCACAGAATCCCCACGTCCCCTCCCTGCTCCGCGCCCACGCCCACGCCCACGTGCCTTACTCACTGCCTTCTTCATCTTGGTTGACTGATAAAGATAAGCAGAAAAGTACTAACGGCTTTGTGTGCTTATTCCTGAGCAACTCCTCCTAACAGGTATAAGACACACTAATTTTCTAAAGTGTGGACTAGACTTGAATATGAGCTAATGTGGCCTACACAAATGTAAAGTGGTGTAACTGGTGTGTTTGGTGAACTTTATTATTTATTTATTTTTTTGGGGCTGAACTGACAACGGATAGAGCTGCAGTCACACGGAGACCGTGCAGACAGACGTAAACGGCGCTGCAAGGCCCAAAAACCCTCCTCTACTTTATCCTATGTAGTGTTTTTCCACAAATTAGCTGGAGACGGGTGGAAAGACACTAATAGGATTTTTTAAAATTAATTAGCAGCAGACTACACTACTTGAAAACAAAATGAAAATTGATTTGGCGGTATGACGCAGTGAACAACCCTGAGCTGGAGACAACCAAGCTACGGCTGCTCACAGACTACAGGGCGAGCTGCAGTCACACGGAGACCGTGCAGACAGCCGTAAACGGCGCTGCAAGGCCCAAAAACCCTCCTCTACTTTATCCTATGTAGTGTTTTTCCACAAATTAGCTGGAAACGGGTGGAAAGACACTAATAGGATTTTTTTAAATTAATTAGCAGCAGACTACACTACTTGAAAACAAAATGAAAATTGATTTGGCGGTATGACTCAGTGAACAACCCTGAGCTGGAGACAACCAAGCTACGGCTGCTCACAGACTACAGGGCGAGCTGCAGTCACACGGAGACCGTGCAGACAGCCGTAAACGGCGCTGCAAGGCCCAAAAACCCTCCTCTACTTTATCCTATGTAGTGTTTTTCCACAAATTAGCTGGAGACGGGTGGAAAGACACTAATAGGAATTTTTGGAAAAAATGTGCAGCAGCCTGCACTACTTCAAAAAAAAAAAAAAAAAGGACAGTATGAGGCAATGAACCACCCTCCCTGAACTGAATACAACCAGCTATGGATGGCCTATGTGGCTGCACTCAGACTAGAGAGTGGGCTGCACTCACACACACACACAGAGAGACCTTGCAGATCGCTGTGAAAACAGCGCTACAAGGCAAAAGGAAGGTGATTAGTAGGTGAACACAGCGGTTGCTAAATTAGCCTTTGGAAAGCACAAAGAAGCAAATCGCTATCTCTAAACTGTCCCTCAGTCAGCAAACAGCGTCCTGTCACTAACTGAATTCACAGCAGAGTGATCGCAAAATGGCGCTAGCGACTTTTAAACTGCATCATGACATCATTTAAGCAGCCAATCACAGCCTTGCCAGTAGTTTCATGCCCTCCATGCTAAACAGGATGTGCCCACACTTGGAATCTTTCTCATTGGCTGAATTTCTGAATTTTGAATCATGGAACTTCCGATTCCGGTATCCGATACGCGCCAAGTATCGGAATCCCGGTATCGGAATTCCGATACCGCAAGTATCGGCCGATACCCGATACTTGCGGTATCGGAATGCTCAACACTAATGGTGAATGTTGGTGGACAGCCATTTTCAGGTCTCTCCAGAGACGCTCAATTGGGTTTAGGTCAGGGCTGGTCAAGAATGGTTAGAGTTGTTTTGTTGGATGGCGAATCTTCAGCCAAGTCTGAGGTCCAGAGCACTCTGGAAGAGGTACAGAATATCTCTGTACTTGGCCACATTCATGTTTCCTGCAATGACAACCAGTCGTCCTATAATAATAATATTCTTTATTTTTATATAGCGCTAACATATTCCGCAGCACTTTACAGTTTACACACATTATTAATCGCTGTCCCAGTGGAGCTCACAATCTAAACTCCCTATCAGTATCTCTTTGGAATGTGGGAGGAAACCAGAGTACCCAGAGGAAACCCACGCAAACACGGGGAGAACATACAAACTCCTTGCAGATGTTGTCCTTGGTGGGATTTGAACCCAGGACTCCAGCGCTGTAAGGCTGCAGTGCTAACCGCTGAGCCACCGTCCTGTCCCTGCAGCTGAAAAACACCCCCATAGCATGATGCTGCCACTACCATGTTTCACTGTTGGGATTGTATTGGGCAGGTGATTAGCTGTGCCTGGTTTTCTCCACACATACCTCTTAGAATTATCACCAAAAAGGTCCCTTCGTCTCGTCAGACAAGAGAATCTAATTTCTCATAGCCTCATGTGTTTTTTAGCAAACTCTATGCAGGCTTTCATATGTCTTGCACTGAGGAACGGCTTTCGTCAGGCCACTCTGCCATAAAAGCCCGACTGGTGGAGCGCTGTAGTGATAGTTCACTTTGTGAAACTTTCTCTCATCTCCCTACTGCATCTCTGGAGCTCAGCCACAGTGATCTTGGGCTTCTTCTTTTCCTCTTTCACCAAGGCTCTTCTCCCACGATTGTTCAGTTTGGCTTGATGGCCTGGTCTAGGAAGACTTCTGGTGGTCCCAAACCTCTTCCATTTAAGGGTTATGGAGGCCATTCTGAACTTAGGAACCTTGAGTACTGCAGAAATTCTCTTGTAACCTTCGCCAGATCTGTGCCTTGCCACAATTCTGTCTCTTCGCTCCTTGGCCAGTTCCTTTGACCTCATGATTCTCATTGGGTCTGACATGCACTGTGAGCTGTGAGGAAATAGACAGGTTTGTGCCTTTCCAAATCAAGTCCTATCAGTTAATTAAACACAGCTGGACTCCAATGAAGGAGTGGAACCATCTCAAGGAGGATCACAAAGAAATGGAAAGCATGTGACTTAAATATGAGTGTCTGAGCAAAGGGTCTGAACACTTATGACCATGTGATATTTCAGTTTTTCTTTTCTATTAAATTTGCAAACATTTCTACATTTCTGGGGTTTGTTTCAGTCAAGATGGGGTGCAGAGTTTACATTAATAAGAAAAAAATGAACTTTTTTAAAATGTATTATTATTAGTATTATTATTAATTTACCAAATGGCTGCAATGAAACAAAGATTGAAAAATTTTAAGGTGTCTGAATACTTTACATACCCACTGTATATGTACCTTTCTATCTCTGCCCTATGTATTATATATGTTCAGCTTTGTATCTCTGCACTATGTATTATATATATATAATATACAGTATATATCTAATACATAAAGCTGAAATGTCCGGGATTGGCATCTGCACTGTCGCAGCTACAGCCACAAAATTTTGCACAGTCACACGACTGGACCTCGAGAGCGTCATAGACTATGTTGTGAGGCGAAATTTTAACCCCGTGCATTCCAATTCACCAAACAATTTTGCCCCTATCTACATAATGCGGAAAAATTGAAAGGAAACGTGTTGGAGGCAAATTGACAGCTGCCAGATGTGAACAAGGGGGACTTAAAGAGTGAGAGCGATGGCGCCAAAGAGTATATACCATACAGCTGCTAAGGTGGGGCCCCGACATGTGATACTAACCACACACGGGGATATGAACACACACACAAAATGCGCCACACACACACTACCACGTGCTTGAACACATATACTACCCTCAGCACACATTTCACCCCACATACACCAACCTCGCCACATAAAAGTCGAAACACAAAAGTCGCCACTCAAAACTCGCCACGCGCAAAATTCGCCACATGCAAAATTAGGCTCACGCAAAACTCGCCACACGTGCAAAACTCACCTCATGGAAAACTCGCCACATGCAAAACTTGCAAATACTCAAAACGCACCACACATAAAACTCTCCACGCGCAAAACTCGCCATGCGCAAAACTTGCTGCACACAACTTGCTACACTAACCTGTCACATGCAACTCGACACACAAAAAGTTGCTACACGCATGTCGCCACACAAAAATCATCTCACAAAAGTCGCTCCATGCATGTCGCCACAAGCAACTCAACACACACAACTTGACACATGAAACTCGCCCTAAAACACACACAAGTCTGGTATTATTATCCTTCAAAAATAAAAATCTGATTAATAAGCAGACAAACTACAAGAGCAACAAATGTACCATATACGAAATACGGCAGCTGTCAGTCACATGACCTGTCTATTATGTGTATGTCTGAGCTAATATACACTATGTTCCAAATTATTATGCAAATGACATTTTTCTCGGATTTTCCTAAATGGTTGGTGCAAATGACAGTCAGTCTAATAAAAGTAATCACCCGTTAGTGTTGAGGAGAGCCATAAGATCAAATACTTAATTAACCTCAACACATAAGGTAATTGAGAGAAGCAACCCATAACATGTATTGTTTAACCTTACATAAGTTTTTCTCAGACAAAGTGAGACACTAAAGATGGCCGCCATCTCCTGTACCAGAGCCGTGTGCTCTGGTATCCAAGATGAACAATGAAGACACTAAAGATGGCCGCCATTTCCTGTATCAGCAGACCGTGTGCTCTGGTATCCAAGAGGACGCCCACCCTGATGACTTCATGGATCCACCCACAGTGACGCCCACCCTGATGACCTCATGGACCAACCCACCCTGATGACCTCATGGATCCGCCCATGGACTTGCTCATGCCCAACCCACTAACCAATGGAATACATCCGATCACTCCCATTTTAGAGCTAACCGAGCCCCCCTTACAGGAGATATATAACATTGTGTTTGACTAATAAATTTCCCTTCTTGGAGCTGAGCCACACATTGATCAAGGAGAGTTACAGCTGACTGTGTCTGGTGTATTTCTTTAGTGCACATGATCAATATCCATTAGGCCAGGAGTAGGCAACTAGAGAATTGAACATTATATTAATTGTTCAACCCTAATATTAGAGTATACATCGAATTTTATTGAAGAAACCTCCCAATGATAACAGTATAATCTCCAAAATGAATAAAAACTCAAAATGCACTGTTCCAAATTATTAGGCACAGTAGAATTTCTAAACATTTGATATGTTTCAAAGAACTGAATATGCTCATTTGTTGTTGTTTGCAGCATTAGGAGGTCACATTCACTGAACAAAAAAACTATTTAACTCCAAAACATCCTAACAGGCCAAGTTACATGTTAACATAGGAACCCCTCTTTGATATCACCTTCACAATTCTTGCATCCATTAAACTTGTGAGTTTATGGAGAGTTTCTGCTTGTATTTCTTTGCATGAAGTCAGAATAGCCTCCCAGAGCTGCTGTTTTGATGTGAACTGCCTCCCATTATCATAGATCTTTTGTTTGATGATACTCCAAAGGTTCTCTATAGGGTTGAGGTCAGGGGAAGATGGTGGCCACACCATGAGTTTATCTCCTTTTATGCCCATAGCAGCCAATTACTCAGAGGTATTCATTGTCATGCATGAAGATGATTTTGTTCCTGAAGGCACATTTCTGCTTTTTAGACCATGGAAGAAAGTTGTCAGTCAGAAACTCTATTTACTTTGCTGAGGTCATTTTCACACCTTCAGGAACCTTAAAGGGCCCTACCAGCTGGTTCCCCATGATTCCAGCCCAAAACATGACTCCTCCACCTCCTTGCTGACGTCGCAGCCTTGTTGGGACATGGTGGCCATCCACCAACCATCCACTACTCCATCCATCTGGACCATCCAGGGTTGCTCGACACTCATCAGTAAACAAGACTGTTTGAAAATTAGTCTTCATGTATGTCTGGGCCCACTGCAACCGTTTCTGCTTGTGAACACTGTTTAGGAGTGGCCGAATAGTAGGTTTATGCACCACAGCAAGCCTTTGAAGGATCCTACACCTTGAGGTTTGAGGGACTCCAGAGGCACCAGCAGCTTCAAATAACTGTTTGCTGCTTTGTAATGGTATTTTGGCAGCTGCTCTCTTAATCCAATGAATTTGTCTGCCAGAAAACTTCCTCATTATGCCTTTATTTGCATGAACTCTGTCTGTGCTCTGTTTCAGTCACAAATCTCATCAGAGTATGATGATCACTCTTAAGTTTTCGTGAAATATCTAATTTTTTCATACCTTGTCCAAGGCATTGCACTATTTAACGCTTTTCAGCAGCAGAGAGATCCTTTTTATTTCCCATATTGCTTGAAACCTGTGACCTGCATAATAATGTGGAACAACATTTTTGAGTAGTTTTCCTTTAATTAGAATCACCTGGAAAACTAGTTATCACATGTGTTTAAGATTGATTTCAGTGATGCATTGAGCCCTGAGACACAATACCATCCACAAGTTTATTTGAAAAACAAAACAATTAAATCTTTAAGACACTTAAATCCAATTTGCATAATAATTTGGAACACAGTGTATACTGCCAGGGGGGAGGGCTTCCTGTTGGCTGGGGATTTATCAGGCTGCCAATTTAGCTTACAAATACTGAGGTAAAAATACTGATTAAATAACGTGTGAACGAGGTCTAATACAGGAGGAGATGACATACAGGTATATACTATATATAGGAGGAGATGACATACAGGTATATACTATATATAGGAGGAGATGACATACAGGTTTATACTGTATACAGGAGGAGATGACACACATATATACTATATCCAGGAGGAGATGACATACAGGTATATACTATATAAAAGAGTATAAAAGAGATGACACATAGGTATATACAGGAGGAGATGACATACAGCAGGTATATACTATATACAGGGGAGATGACATACAGGTATATACTATATACAGGAGATGACATACAGGTATATACTATATATAGGAGGAGATGACATACAGGTATATACTATATACGGAAGAGATGACATACAGGTATATACTATAATACTATATACTGGAGTAGATGACACATAGGTATATACAATATACAGGAGGAAATGACATACAGCAGGTATATACTATATACAGGGGAGATGACATACAGGTATATACTATATACAGGAGATGACATACAGGTGTATACTATATATTAGGGAGATGGCAAACATGTATATACTGAGGTGAAAATGAGAGGTGTGAGGTGAAAATGAGAGGTGTGAGGTGAAAATGAGAGGTGTGAGTGCAAAATGAGAGGTGTGAGTGCAAAATGAGAGGAGTGAGGGAAAATAGTGGAGTGATCGGAAAATGACAGATGTGAGGTCGAAATGACAAGTGTTAGGGGGGAATGAGAGGAGTGAGGGGGAATAAGAGGACTAAGGGGGAAAATGAGAGGAGTGACGGGGAAAATGAGAGGAGTGAGGGGGAAAATGAGAGGTGTGAGGGAGAAAATGAGAGATGTGAGGGGGAAAACGGGTGAAGTGAGGTGCTAAATGAGAGGCGTGATTGGAAAATAAGACAAGTGAGGTGCTATAACTAACCACAGATATTTACTATGCCCAGGCAACGCCGGGCTCTTCAGCTAGTATATATAGCTTTCTAGCTCTGCCCTATCTATCTATATAATCGTCTAAGGGTCACTTCCGTCTGTTTGTCTGTCACGGAAATCTCGCGTCGCTAATTGGTCGCGGCTGGCCGGCCATGACCAATCAATGACGGGCTCAGTCCGGCCGCGAATTCGCCCTTCCCTACCCCCCTCCAGTCAGTGCCCCCATTGCGGTTTAGTAGTCTGTTAAACGGACTGCGTTACACCGCGGCATAACGCGGTCCGGGGGCCACCGGAAGGTGAGTATATAACTATTTTTTATTTTAATTCTTTTTTTAACAGGGATATGGTGACTATATTGCTATATACTACGTGGGCTGTGTTAGATACTACGTGGGCTGTGTTATATACTGCATGGGCTGTGTTATATACTGCGTGGCCTGTGTTATATACTACGACTGTGCTATATACTACGAGAGCTGTGCTATATACTCTGTGGCTGTGCAATATACTATGTGGCTGGGCAATATACTACGTGGTTGTGTTATATACTACGTGGCTGTGTTATATACTACGTTGGCTGTGTTATATACTGCATGGCCTGTGCTATATACTACTATACATATTCTAGAATACCCGATGCGTTAGAATCGGGCCACCATCTAGTCTACTATATAATCATCTAATTCTGTCTGTTTGTCTGTAACGGAAATCCTGTGTCACTGATTGGTCGCGCCAGCCACCCGTGACCAATAAGCAACAGGCGCAGTCCGGCCGTAGTTCAGTCACGTTTACTGAACAAGTTCTGTCATTCACAGTGCCACGTAGTTCAGTCACGTTTACTGAACAAGTTCTGTCAGTCACAGTGCCACGTAGTTCAATCTCATTTACTGAACAAGTTCTGTCAGTCACAGTGTGACGTAGTTCACTCACGTTTACTGAACAAGTTCTGTCAGTCACAGTGCGACATAGCTCACTCACGTTTACTGAACACGTTCAGCCAGTCACAGTGCGACATAGTTCAGTCACATTCACTGAACACGTTCTGTCAGAGTATTCTAGAATACCTGATGCGTTAGAATTGGGCCACCATCTAATGTAATATATATATATATATATATATATATATATATATATATATATATACAGCTTTCTATTTCTATATATAAATTTCTACCTCTGCCCTATGTATTATAAATACAGCTTTCTACCTCTGCCTGTTATGGTTCTCAATGGCAAGAGAACATAGCCCAGCATACATAAGAACAAGCTCTTGGAAGGATGGAAACTAAACTGACCATGAACTAAACCTGCCGCACAACTAACAGTAGCCGGGTAGCGTGCCTACGTTTTATCCCTAGACGCTCAGCGCCAGCCGGAGGACTAACTAATCCTGGCAGAGGAAAATACAGTCCTGGCTCACCTCTAGAGAAATTTCCCCGAAAGGCAGACAGAGGCCCCCACATATATTGGCGGTGATTTTAGATGAAAATGACAAACGTAGTATGAAAATAGGTTTAGCAAAATCGAGGTCCGCTTACTAGATAGCAGGAAGACAAAAAGGGCACTTTCATGGTCAGCTGAAAACCCTATCAAAACACCATCCTGAAATTACTTTAAGACTCTAGTATTAACTCATAACATCAGAGTGGCAATTTCAGATCACAAGAGCTTTCCAGACACAGAAACGAAACTGCAGCTGTGAACTGGAACAAAATACAAAAAACAAACAAGGACAAAAGTCCGACTTAGCTGGGAGTTGTCTAGAAGCAGGAACATGCACAGAAAGGCTTCTGATTACAATGTTGACCGGCATGGAAATGACAGAGGAGCAAGGTTAAATAGCGACTCCCACATCCTGATGGGAACAGGTGAACAGAGGGGATGATGCACACAAGTTCAATTCCACCAGTGGCCACCGGGGGAGCCCAAAATCCAATTTCACAACAGTACCCCCCCCTCAAGGAGGGGGCACCGAACCCTCACCAGAACCACCAGGGCGATCAGGATGAGCCCTATGAAAGGCACGGACCAGATCGGAGGCATGAACATCAGAGGCAGTCACCCAAGAATTATCCTCCTGACCGTATCCCTTCCATTTGACCAGATACTGGAGTTTCCGTCTGGAAACACGGGAGTCCAAGATTTTTTCCACAACGTACTCCAACTCGCCCTCAACCAACACCGGAGCAGGAGGCTCAACGGAAGGCACAACCGGTACCTCATACCTGCGCAATAATGACCGATGAAAAACATTATGAATAGAAAAAGATGCAGGGAGGTCCAAACGGAAGGACACAGGGTTAAGAATCTCCAATATCTTGTACGGGCCGATGAACCGAGGCTTAAACTTAGGAGAAGAAACCCTCATAGGGACAAAACGAGAAGACAACCACACCAAGTCCCCGACACAAAGCCGAGGACCAACCCGACGCCGGCGGTTGGCAAAAAGCTGAGTCTTCTCCTGGGACAACTTCAAATTGTCCACTACCTGCCCCCAAATCTGATGCAACCTCTCCACCACAGCATCCACTCCAGGACAATCCGAAGATTCCACCTGACCGGAGGAAAATCGAGGATGAAACCCCGAATTACAGAAAAAAGGAGACACCAAGGTGGCAGAGCTGGCCCGATTATTGAGGGCAAACTCCGCTAAAGGCAAAAAAGCAACCCAATCATCCTGATCTGCAGACACAAAACACCTCAAATATGTCTCCAAGGTCTGATTCGTCCGCTCGGTCTGGCCATTAGTCTGAGGATGGAAAGCAGACGAGAAAGACAAATCTATGCCCATCCTAGCACAGAATGCCCGCCAAAATCTAGACACGAATTGGGTTCCTCTGTCAGAAACGATATTCTCCGGAATACCATGCAAACGAACCACATTTTGAAAAAACAGAGGAACCAACTCGGAAGAAGAAGGCAACTTAGGCAGGGGAACCAAATGGACCATCTTAGAGAAACGGTCACACACCACCCAGATGACAGACATCTTCTGAGAAACAGGAAGATCCGAAATAAAATCCATCGAGATGTGCGTCCAAGGCCTCTTCGGGATAGGCAAGGGCAACAACAATCCACTAGCCCGAGAACAACAAGGCTTGGCCCGAGCACAAACGTCACAAGACTGCACAAAGCCTCGTACATCTCGTGACAGGGAAGGCCACCAGAAGGACCTTGCCACCAAATCCCTGGTACCAAAGATTCCAGGATGACCTGCCAACGCAGAAGAATGAACCTCAGAAATGACTTTACTGGTCCAATCATCAGGAACAAACAGTCTACCAGGTGGGCAACGATCAGGTCTATCCGCCTGAAACTCCTGCAAGGCCCGCCGCAGGTCTGGAGAAACGGCAGACAATATCACTCCATCCTTAAGGATACCTGTAGGTTCAGAATTACCAGGGGAGTCAGGCTCAAAACTCCTAGAAAGGGCATCCGCCTTAACATTCTTAGAACCCGGTAGGTATGACACCACAAAATTAAACCGAGAGAAAAACAACGACCAGCGCGCCTGTCTAGGATTCAGGCGTCTGGCGGACTCAAGATAAATTAAATTTTTGTGGTCGGTCAATACCACCACCTGATGTCTAGCCCCCTCAAGCCAATGACGCCACTCCTCAAAAGCCCACTTCATGGCCAAAAGCTCCCGATTCCCAATATCATAATTCCGCTCGGCGGGCGAAAATTTACGAGAAAAAAAAGCACAAGGCTTCATCACGGAGCAGTCGGAACTTCTCTGCGACAAAACCGCCCCAGCTCCGATTTCAGAAGCGTCGACCTCAACCTGAAAAGGAAGAGCAACATCAGGCTGACGCAACACAGGGGCGGAAGAAAAGCGGCGCTTAAGCTCCCGAAAGGCCTCCACAGCAGCAGGGGACCAATCAGCAACATCAGCACCCTTCTTAGTCAAATCAGTCAATGGTTTAACAACATCAGAAAAACCAGCAATAAATCGACGATAAAAGTTAGCAAAGCCCAAAAATTTCTGAAGACTCTTAAGAGAAGAGGGTTGCGTCCAATCACAAATAGCCTGAACCTTGACAGGATCCATCTCGATGGAAGAGGGGGAAAAAATGTATCCCAAGAAGGAAATCTTTTGCACCCCAAAAACGCACTTAGAACCCTTCACACACAAGGAATTAGACCGCAAAACCTGAAAAACCCTCCTGACCTGCTGGACATGAGAGTCCCAGTCATCCGAAAAAATCAGAATATCATCCAGATACACAATCATAAATTTATCCAAATAATCACGGAAAATGTCATGCATAAAGGACTGAAAGACTGAAGGGGCATTTGAAAGGCCAAAAGGCATCACCAAATACTCAAAGTGGCCCTCGGGCGTATTAAATGCGGTTTTCCACTCATCCCCCTGCTTAATTCGCACCAAATTATACGCCCCACGGAGATCTATCTTAGAGAACCACTTGGCCCCCTTTATGCGAGCAAACAAATCAGTCAGCAGTGGCAACGGATATTGATATTTAACCGTGATTTTATTCAAAAGCCGATAATCAATACACGGCCTCAAAGAGCCATCTTTCTTAGACACAAAGAAAAAACCGGCTCCTAAGGGAGATGACGAAGGACGAATATGTCCCTTTTCCAAGGACTCCTTTATATATTCTCGCATAGCAGCATGTTCAGGCACAGACAGATTAAATAAACGACCCTTAGGGTATTTACTACCCGGAATCAAATCTATGGCACAATCGCACTCCCGGTGCGGAGGTAATGAACCAAGCTTAGGTTCTTCAAAAACGTCACGATAGTCAGACAAGAATTCAGGAATCTCAGAGGGAATAGATGATGAAATGGAAACCAAAGGTACGTCCCCATGCATCCCCTTACATCCCCAGCTTAACACAGACATAGCTTTCCAGTCGAGGACTGGGTTATGAGATTGCAGCCATGGCAATCCAAGCACCAACACATCATGTAGATTATACAGCACAAGAAAGCGAATAATCTCCTGATGATCCGGATTAATTCGCATAGTTACTTGTGTCCAGTATTGTGGTTTATTACTAGCCAATGGGGTGGAGTCAATCCCCTTCAGAGGTATAGGAGTTTCAAGAGGCTCTAAATCATACCCACAGCATTTGGCAAAGGACCAATCCATAAGACTCAAAGCGGCGCCAGAGTCGACATAGGCGTCCGCGGTAATAGATGATAAAGAACAAATCAGGGTCACAGATAGAATAAACTTAGACTGAAAAGTGCCAAATGAAACTGACTTATCAAGCTTCTTAGTACGCTTAGAGCATGCTGATATAACATGAGTTGAATCACCACAATAAAAGCACAACCCATTTTTTCGTCTAAAATTCTGCCGTTCGCTTCTGGACAGAATTCTATCACATTGCATATTCTCTGGCGTCTTCTCAGTAGACACCGCCAAATGGTGCACAGGTTTGCGCTCCCGCAGACGTCTATCGATCTGAATAGCCATTGTCATGGACTCATTCAGACCCGCAGGCAAAGGAATTCTAGGTTCAGATATAGGAACATGAACAACAAAATCTTGTAAATTTTGAACTTTCGTGGTGAGATTATTCAAACCTGCAGCTAAACTCTGAATATCCATTTTAAACAGGTGAACACAGAGCCATTCCAGGATTAGAAGGAGAGAGAGAGAGGAAGGCTGCAATATAGGCAGACTTGCAAGTGATTCAATTGAAAGCACACTCAGAACTGAAGAAAAAAAAAATAAAAAATTTTCAGCAGACTTCTTTTTTCTCTCCTTTCTCTGCCAATTAATTTAACCCTTTGTGGGCCGGTCAAACTGTTATGGTTCTCAATGGCAAGAGAACATAGCCCAGCATACATAAGAACAAGCTCTTGGAAGGATGGAAACTAAACTGACCATGAACTAAACCTGCCGCACAACTAACAGTAGCCGGGTAGCGTGCCTACGTTTTATCCCTAGACGCTCAGCGCCAGCCGGAGGACTAACTAATCCTGGCAGAGGAAAATACAGTCCTGGCTCACCTCTAGAGAAATTTCCCTGAAAGGCAGACAGAGGCCCCCACATATATTGGCGGTGATTTTAGATGAAAATGACAAACGTAGTATGAAAATAGGTTTAGCAAAATCGAGGTCCGCTTACTAGATAGCAGGAAGACAAAAAGGGCACTTTCATGGTCAGCTGAAAACCCTATCAAAACACCATCCTGAAATTACTTTAAGACTCTAGTATTAACTCATAACATCAGAGTGGCAATTTCAGATCACAAGAGCTTTCCAGACACAGAAACGAAACTGCAGCTGTGAACTGGAACAAAATGCAAAAAACAAACAAGGACAAAAGTCCGACTTAGCTGGGAGTTGTCTAGAAGCAGGAACATGCACAGAAAGGCTTCTGATTACAATGTTGACCGGCATGGAAATGACAGAGGAGCAAGGTTAAATAGCGACTCCCACATCCTGATGGGAACAGGTGAACAGAGGGGATGATGCACACAAGTTCAATTCCACCAGTGGCCACCGGGGGAGCCCAAAATCCAATTTCACAACATCTGCCCCTATGCATTACATATTTATATACAGCTTTGTATCTCTGCCCTATGCAATATATATTTAATATAACACCATTGTTTTTCTTGTGAAATTCTCAATAAGTTTGCTGTGTCACATGACCCTCTTCCCATTGAAAAAATAAAGTTGGATCCAAAATGGCTGACTTCAGAATGGCCGCCATGGTCACCATCCATCTTGAAAAGTTTACCCCCTCCCATATACTAATGTGCCACAAACAGGAAGTTGATATCACCAACCATTCCCATTTTATTTAGGTGTATCCATATAAATGGCCCACCCTGTATAATACATTAAATGGAGGCCCGATGCTATTGCATCGGGAGGGCGGTAATGTCACGATGTGGGCAGACTTTGCAGCGTTGAGAATCTCTCTCCCCATATGCTCACAGCTCCTGGGCAGGGGAAGAAGCAAAAGACAATACTGACATTACAGCAGGAAATCACAGAGGATACATTTTGTGAGGTAAAATATTTTTTAAAAACAGTCAGTGAAATATTTTCCCTGACAAAATGAATCCTCTGTGATTCCCTGCTGTAATGCCAGTATTGTATTTTGCTTCCTTCCCTGCCCAGGAGATGTGGTATGCTCCGTACACGGTCAGACACAATAAATTTTTAAAATGAACTTTCGTTCGTGGGAAAACCCCTTTAATGTGACCGGCTTCCTGTGCCTGTAGACACGTCGCACATCTGCCACCGGGATCAGCCGAATGATTCACTGCACCTGCGTGTAATTCTTTGTGCAGACAGATAGTGGCGGCCACATTAAAACTGCACATGCGCTCCTACTGTACAAAGATGGCGGGAATCAGTGAATCATTCGGCTGATCCCGACGGCGGCGTGTTCGTGAGTGTTCCGCTAGTTGTACCGTGCAAGAGGCTGCATGAGTGTGTGAGTGTCTGAGTGTGTGTGGTGCGACGGTGTTCCGCTGGTGGTACCGCGCAATAGGTTGGTACTAGCAGCAGTTTCCACATTGGGACAACCATCACTTGGGTGTCCCAATATGGCGGTCGGTGAACATCCTCCGCTTGGAATTCTGGGATACGGTGACATCTGGACAGAACAGGAAATTAAAACATTACAAGACAATTATATAAATAGATAGGGCAGAGCTAGAAAGCTGTATATATATAATACATAGGGCAGAACTAGAAAGCTGTATATATATTTAATACATAGGGCAGAGCTAGAAAGCTGTATATATATATATATATATATATATATATACTGTATATATATATATATATAAATATATAATACATCGGACAGAGCGAGAAAGCTGTATATATACTGTATTTTTCGGACTATAAGACGCACCGGACCATAAGACGCACCCCAAATTTTGGGGCGAAAACAGCAGAGAAAAAGATTTTTATAAGATCTTATTGTCTGAATTTAAGGTATCTTACCTGAGGGCTGGAGGTGGTACAGCAGGGTCACAGGAGGCGGCAGAGGTGCGGTGATGCTGAGGTGCGGTGGGTGGTACGGCGTGCATCTGAGCAGGGTCACTTCCTCAGGTAAGGTGATGCCGCGGCCCGGTATCCAACGCGAGCAGCAGAGCTTGGTCAATCATTGGTTTCTCGGTGGTGGCGGCCATCATCCTGAGGCCGCGCGTGCGCAGATTGAGTCCTTTGCTTCTCGGGGCTTCAGGAAAATGGCCGCGGGAAGCAGCGCAAATGGACATTGCAGCGGCCATTTTCCTGAAGCCAAGATCTCAATCTGCGAACTCGGCTTCAGGAAAATGGCCACCGCGATCTCAATCTGCGCACGCGCGGCCTCCCACTGCCATTTTCCTGAAGCCCCGGGAAGCAGAGAACTCAATCTGCGCACGCGCGGCCTCAGGAAGATGACCGCCGCCACCGAGAAACCCGTGATTCACCTGGCTCTGCTGCACGCCTTGGATATGGTGCCGCGGCCCCACCTCACCTGAGGAAGGGACCATGCTCAGGTGCATGCCGTACCGCCCACCGCGCCTCAGCATTACTGCACCTCTGCCGCCGCCAAACCACTGCCGCAACCAACCAGTAAGCCTGTGTTCGAACTATAAGACGCACCCCCCATTTTCCTCAAATTTTTTTGGGGAAAATGTGCTTCTTATAGTCAGAAAAATAAGGTATATAATACATAGGGCAGAGGTAGAAAGCTGTATACATATAATATATAGGGCAGAGCTAGAAAGCTGAATATATAAATAACTAGATGGTAGCCCGATTCTAATGCATCGGGTATTCTAGAATATGTATGTAGTTTATTTATGAAGATTTTAGAATAATACATTGAATACACAGAATTCTGCGCCTGTCGCTGATTGTTCGCGGCTGGCCACGTAGTATATAGCACAGCCACGTAGTATATAACAGCCAGTGGCGTAACTACAAAGTTATGGGCCCCGGTGCGAACTTCCAAATGGGCCCCCTGTCATGTTCCCAATGGCAGGGAATTAAACACATAACACGGGCAAAAACAGGACGAGCTCTAGGGTGATGGAACCTGAGCTGACCGCGATCCTGAACCTCAACACTCAACTAACAGCAGCCGGGGAACGTTCCTGGGGGGACTCTAGACGTCTCGCGCCAGCCGGAGATCTAGCTACCCCTATCAGAAGAATCACAGACCTATCTTGCCTCCAGAGAAATATTCCCATAGAAATAGCAGCCCCCCACATATAATGACGGTGAAATGAGAGGAAGGCACAAACGTAGTTATGAAAACAGATTCAGCAAAATGAGGCCCGCTTAAGCTAGATAGCAGAGGATACAAAAGGTGAACTGCGCGGTCAGCTTAAAACCCTTCAAAATACCATCCTGAAATTACTTGAACTCATGTGCCAACTCATGGTACATGAGTGGTAATTTCAGCCCACTAGAGCAACCAGCAGCAGAGAATTACATATCTGCAAGCTGGACTAAAAACATGAAAGCAAACATGAAACAGGGAAATCCAGACTTAGCTTGTCTTGAAGGCCTAGGAGCAGGTAGCAAAGGTAACAGAGACACACTGATACATTGATAGCCGGCAAGGGAAAGACAGGAAAGCCAGGTTAAATAGGAAACACCCAGCCTCTGATGGACAGGTGGAAACCAGAGACCGCAACCCACCAAAGTCACCCAGTACCAGTTGTAACCACCAGAGGGAGCCCAAAAACAGAATCCACAACAGTACCCCCCCCTTGAGGAGGGGTCACCGAACCCTCACGAGAACCCCCAGGGCGATCAGGATGAGCTCTATGGAAGGCGCGGACCAAATCAGTCGCATGAACATCAGAGGCGACCACCCAGGAATTATCCTCCTGACCATAACCCTTCCACTTAACCAAATACTGGAGTTTACGTCTGGAAACACGAGAATCCAAGATCTTCTCAACAACATACTCCAATTCTCCCTCCACCAGCACCGGAGCAGGAGGCTCAACCGAAGGAACAACGGGCACCTCATACCTCCGCAATAACGACCGATGGAACACATTATGAATAGCAAACGATGCCGGGAGATCCAAACGAAAAGATACAGGGTTAAGAATCTCCAAGATCTTATAAGGACCGATGAACCGAGGCTTGAACTTAGGAGAAGAGACCTTCATAGGGACAAAACGAGAAGACAACCACACCAAGTCCCCAACAAGAAGTCGGGGACCCACGCGGCGACGGCGATTAGCAAACTGCTGAGTCTTCTCCTGAGACAACTTCAAATTGTCCACCACCTGATTCCAAATCTGATGTAGCCTGTCCACCACCACGTCCACTCCAGGACAATCCGAAGGCTCCACCTGACCAGAGGAAAAACGAGGATGAAACCCCGAATTACAAAAGAAAGGAGAAACCAAAGTAGCAGAACTAGCCCGATTATTAAGGGCAAATTCGGCCAGTGGCAAAAAGGCAACCCAGTCATCTTGATCAGCAGAAACAAAACACCTTAAATAAGTTTCCAAGGTCTGATTAGTTCGCTCCGTCTGGCCATTCGTCTGAGGATGGAATGCAGACGAGAAAGACAAATCAATGCCCATCTTAGCACAAAACGTCCGCCAAAATCTAGACACAAACTGGGATCCCCTGTCAGAAACGATATTCTCCGGAATCCCATGCAAACGAACCACGTTCTGAAAAAATAAAGGGACCAACTCAGAGGAGGAAGGCAACTTAGGCAAGGGTACCAAATGAACCATCTTAGAAAAGCGGTCACACACAACCCAGATAACGGACATTTTGAGCCCTTCACAAACAGAGAATTGGCCCGCAGGACTTGAAACACCTTCCTGACCTGTAGAACATGAGACTCCCAGTCATCAGAAAACACCAAAATATCATCCAAATACACAATCATAAACTTATCCAGATATTGTGCATAAAGGACTGAAAGACTGAAGGAGCATTAGAAAGTCCAAAAGGCATTACCAAATACTCAAAATGGCCCTCAGGCGTATTAAATGCGGTTTTCCACTCATCACCCTGCTTTATCCGCACAAGATTATACGCACCGCGAAGATCTATCTTAGTGAACCACCTAGCCCCCTTAATGCGAGCAAACAAATCAGTCAATAATGGCAATGGATACTGATATTTGACTGTAATCTTATTCAGAAGGCGATAATCTATACAAGGCCTCAGGGAACCATCTTTTTTTGCCACAAAAAAAAAACCTGCTCCCAGAGGGGACGAAGATGGACGAATATGTCCCTTTTCCAAGGACTCCTTAATATAATTCCGCATAGCAGCATGCTCTGGCACTGACAGATTAAATAAACGACCCTTAGGGAACTTACTGCCAGGAATTAATTCTATAGCACAGTCACAATCCCTATGAGGAGGGAGCGAATTGAGCTTAGGCTCCTCAAAAACATCCCGATAGTCAGACAAAAACGCAGGGACCTCAGAAGGAGTAGATGAAGCGATTGAAATCAGAGGTGCATCATCATGAACCCCCTGACATCCCCAGCTTAACACAGACATTGTTTTCCAATCCAGGACTGGATTATGAGTCTGTAACCATGGCAGACCAAGCACTAGTACATCATGTAAATTATACAGTACAAGGAAGCGAATCACCTCCTGATGAACGGGAGTCATGCGCATGGTCACTTGTGTCCAGTACTGCGGTGTATTCATAGCCAATGGTGTAGAGTCAATTACCTTCAAAGGAATAGGAACTTCCAGAGGCTCCAGACTAAAACCGCAGCGTTTGGCAAATGACCAATCCATAAGACTCAGGGCAGGGCCCGAATCCACATATGCATCGACGGAAATGGATGACAGTGAACAAATCAGAGTTACAGACAAAATGAACTTAGACTGCAGAGTACTAATGGCAAAAGATTTATCAACCTTTTTTGTGCGTTTAGAGCATGCTGATATAACATGAGCTGAATCACCACAATAAAAACACAATCCATTTTTCCGCCTATAATTTTGCCGTTCACTTCTGGACTGAATTCTATCACATTGCATAGTCTCAGGTGCCTGTTCAGAAGACACCGCCAACTGGTGCACAGGTTTGCGCTCCCGTAAACGCCGATCAATCTGAATGGCCATAGCCATAGACTCATTCAGACCTGTAGGCGCAGGGAACCCCACCATAATATCCTTAATGGCCTCAGAAAGACCATCTCTGAAGTTTGCAGCCAGGGCGCACTCATTCCACTGAGTAAGCACCGACCATTTCCGAAATTTTTGACAATATACTTCCGCTTCATCATGCCCCTGAGAGAGGGCTAATAAAGCCTTTTCAGCCTGAATCTCCAGGTTAGGTTCCTCATAGAGCAATCCCAGTGCCAGAAAAAACGCATCCACACTGAGCAATGCAGGATCCCCTGGCGCCAATGCAAATGCCCAATTCTGAGGGTCGCCCCGCAGGAAAGATATTACAATCTTGACCTGCTGAACAGGGTCTCCAGAGGAGCGAGATTTCAAAGAAAGAAACAATTTGCAATTGTTCCTGAAATTCAGGAAGGTAGATCTATCTCCAGAAAAAAACTCTGGAATAGGAATTCTAGGTTCAGACATAGGAGTGTGAACAACAAAATCCTGTATGTTTTGAACTTTTGCAGCAAGATTATTCAGGCTGGAAGCCAAACTCTGGACATCCATGTTAAACAGCTAAGGTCAGAGCCATTCAAGGGTTAAGAGGAGGTAAGAAGCAGCTAGACAGCAATTAAGGGCTAGGCAGCAAAACTCTGAGGGAAAAAAAAATATATATATATTTCCCTTCAACACTTCTTTTTCTCCTGCTTCAGCCCAAACAATTAACACTTTGTGGGCCGGCTATACTGTCATGTTCCCAATGGCAGGGAATTAAACACATAACACGGGCAAAAACAGGACGAGCTCTAGGGTGATGGAACCTGAGCTGACCGCGATCCTGAACCTCAACACTCAACTAACAGCAGCCGGGGAATGTTCCTGGGGGGACTCTAGACGCCTCGCGCCAGCCGGAGATCTAGCTACCCCTATCAGAAGAATCACAGACCTATCTTGCCTCCAGAGAAATATTCCCACAGAAATAGCAGCCCCCCACATATAATGACGGTGAAATGAGAGGAAGGCACAAACGTAGTTATGAAAACAGATTCAGCAAAATGAGGCCCGCTTAAGTTAGATAGCAGAGGATACAAAAGGTGAACTGCGCGGTCAGCTTAAAACCCTTCAAAATACCATCCTGAAGTTACTTGAACTCATGTGCCAACTCATGGTACATGAGTGGTAATTTCAGCCCACTAGAGCAACCAGCAGCAGAGAATTACATATCTGCAAGCTGGACTAAAAACATGAAAGCAAACATGAAACAGGGAAATCCAGACTTAGCTTGTCTTGAAGGCCTAGGAGCAGGTAGCAAAGGTAACAGAGACACACTGATACATTGATAGCCGGCAAGGGAAAGACAGGAAAGCCAGGTTAAATAGGAAACACCCAGCCTCTGATGGACAGGTGGAAACCAGAGACCGCAACCCACCAAAGTCACCCAGTACCAGTTGTAACCACCAGAGGGAGCCCAAAAACAGAATCCACAACAGCCCCCCCCCCACCCCGGGTCCCCCCGCCTCAACCCCACCCACCCCTAGTTACGCCTTGGACTGTCGCAGGAATCTCCTGCACTGCAACATGGTGTTGGGTGCCAGCACAGCCCGCACAGTGGTATATCCAGCACAGTGGTATATACAGCACAGCCCGCACAGTGGTATATCCAGCACAGCCCGCACAGTGGTATATCCAGCACAGCCCGCACAGTGGTATATCCAGCACAGCCCGCACAGTGGTATATCCAGCACAGCCCGCACAGTGGTATATCCAGCACAGCCCGCACAGTGGTATATCCAGCACAGCCTGCACAGTGGTATATCCAGCACAGGGATATATACAGCAGAGCCCGCACAGGGATATATACAGCAGAGCCCGCACAGGGATATATACAACAGAGCCCGCACAGGGGTATATAGAACACAGCCCGCACAGGGGTATATAGAGATATATACAGCACAGCCCGCACAGGGATATATACAGCAGAGCCCGCACAGGGATATATACAGCAGAGCCCGCACAGGGGTATATACAGCACAGCCCGCACAGGGGTATATACAGCACAGCCCGCACAGGGATATATACAGCACAGCCCGCACAGGGATATATACAGCAGAGCCCGCACAGGGGTATATAGAACACAGCCCGCACAGGGGTATATAGAGCACAGCCCGCACAGAGATATATACAGCACAGCCCGCACAGGGATATATACAGCAGAGCCCGCACAGGGGTATATACAGCACAGCCCGCACAGGGGGGGTATATACAGCACAGCCCGCACAGGGATATATACAGCACAGCCCGCACAGGGATATATACAGCAGAGCCCGCACAGGGGTATATAAAGCACAGCCCGCACAGGGATATATACAGCAGAGCCCGCACAGGGGTATATAGAGCACAGCCCGCACAGGGGTATATACAGCACAGCCCGCACAGGGGTATATACAGCAGAGCCCGCACAGGGATATATACAGCAGAGCCCGCACAGGGGTATATAGAGCACAGCCCGCACAGGGGTATATACAGCACAGCCCGCACAGGGATATATACAGCACAGCCCGCACAGGGGTATATACAGCACAGCCCGCACAGGGATATATACAGCAGAGCCCGCACAGGGGTATATAGAGCACAGCCCGCACAGGGGTATATACAGCACAGCCCGCACAGGGGTATATACAGCAGAGCCCGCACAGGGATATATACAGCAGAGCCCGCACATCTCATCTCCCCCCCCCCCCCGATAATGGCCCCACAGTCCAGTTAAAAAGAAAAAAAAAAAACTCTCCTCACCTTTCCTTTTGCCCGCGCTGCTCCCGGCGGCTGCAGTCTGCCCAGGACACAGCAGGTGCGCGATGATGTGACGTCATCGCGCACCCGCAGTGTACTGTCAGAGGCAGAGCGGGGAATGATGGGAGAGGGGGCGTCAGCAGACGCTCTCTCCTCTATCATTGCATTGAACTATACCGGTGTCATAGACGCCGGTATAGTTAAATGCGGCGGTGGCGGCACTGGCGGGGGGCGGGGGAGAACAGTGCACCGGCTCTTCTGGCATTTGCCAGAAGTGCCCGATGGCCAGTCTGGCCCTGCACTGACCTGCCAACCCGGGGCCCCTGACCTGCGGGGTCCGGTCGCAATGGCGACCGCTGCGACCGCGGTAGTTACGCCTCTGATAACAGCCCGTGTAGTAAATAGCAGCCACGTAGTATATTGCACAGCCACGTAGTATATTGCACAGCCACGTAGTATATAGCACAGCCACGAAGTATATAGCACAGCCCATGGAGTATATAGCACAGCCCACGGAGTATATAGCACAGCCCACGGAGTATATAGCACAGCCACGTAGAATATAACACAGCCCAAGGAGTATATAGCACAGCCACGTAGTATATAGCACAGCCCACGGTGTGAATAACAGCCCACATAGCATATAACACAGCCACGTAGTATAAAACAGCCCCCGCACGCAGTATATAACACAGGCCACGTAGTGTATAACAGGCAACGTAGTGTAACACAGGCCACGTAGTGTATAACACAGCCCACGTAGTGTATAACACAGCCCACATAGTATATAGCACAGCCATGTAGTATATTGCACAACCCACTTAGTATATTGCACAGGCCACATAGTATATTGCACAGCCCACGCAGTATATTGCACAGCCCATGTAGTACATTGCACAGCCCACGTACTACATTGCACAGCCCACGTAGTATATTGCCCAGCCCACGTAGTATATTGCCCAGCCACGTAGTATATTGCCCAGCCACGTAGTATGTCAGCCCACATAGTATATTGCACAGCCCACGTAGTATATTGCACAGCCCACGCAGTATATATCACAGCCCATGCAGTATATCGCACAGCCCACGCAGTATATCGCACAGCCCACACAGTATATCGCACAGCCTATGCAGTATATTGCACATCCCACGTAATATATTGCACAGCCCACGTAATATATTGCACAGCCCACGTAGTATATTGCACAGCCCACGTAGTATATAGCACAGCCCACGCAGTATATCGCACAGCCCACGCAGTATATCGCACAGCCCACGCAGTATATCGCACAGCCCATGCAGTATATCGCACAGCCCACGCAGTATATCGCACAGCCCACACAGTATATCGCACAGCCCACGCAGTATATCGCACAGCCCACGCAGTATATCGCACAGCCCACGCAGTATATCGCACAGCCCACGCAGTATATCGCACAGCCCACGCAGTATATCGCACAGCCCACGTAGTATATCGCACAGCCCACGTAGTATATCGCACAGCCCACGTAATATATCGCACAGCCCACGTAATATATCGCACAGCCCACGTAATATATCGCACAGCCCACGTAATATATTGCACAGCCCACGTAGTATATTGCACAGCCCACGCAGTATATAGCACAGCCCACGCAGTATATCGCACAGCCCACGCAGTATATCGCACGGCCCACATAGTATATCGCATAGCCCATGTAGTATATCTCACAGCCCACGTAATATATTGCCCAGCCCACGTAGTATATTGCCCAGCTCACGTAGTATATTGCACAGCCACGTAGTATATTGCCCAGCCCACGAAGTATATTGCCCAGCCCACATAGTATATTGCACAGCCCATGTAGTATATTGCACAGCCCACGTAGTAAATAGCAATGTGGGCATCATATCCCGGTTAAAAAAAAAATTTAAATAAAAAATAGTTATATACTCACCTTCTGTTGGCCCCCGGATCCAAGCGAAGCGGTTACCGACGCTCCTCGCGCACTCCGGTCTCAAGAGTGCATTGCGGACTCGCGAGATGATGACGTAGCTACGTCATCATCTCGTGAGATTACAATGCATGGAGCGGTCACCGGAGTGTCGCGAGGAACGGGGAAGGCCTGTTCTGGATGCGGGGGCCGACGGACGGTGAGTATATAACGATTTTTAATTTTTTTTAATTATTTTTAACATTAGATCTTTTTACTATTGATGCTGCATAGGCAGCATTAATAGTAAAAAGTTGGTCACGCAGGGTTAATAGTAGCGTATATAGCACATCCCACGCAGTATATCGCACAGCCCACGCAGTATATCGCACAGCCCACGCAGTATATAGCACAGCCCATGCAGTATATAGCACAGCCCACGCAGTATATCGCACAGCCCACGCAGTGTATCGCACAGCCCACGTAATATATTGCTCAGCCCACGTAGTATATCGCACAGCCCACGCAGTATATCGCACAGCCCACGCAGTATATCGCACAGCCCACGCAGTATATCGCACAGCCCATGCAGTATATCGCACAGCCCACGTACTATATCGCACAGCCCACGCAGTATATCGCACAGCCTACGCAGTATATCGCACAGCCCACGCAGTATATCGCTCAGCCCACGCAGTATATCGCTCAGCCCACGCAGTATATCGCACAACCCAGGCAGTATATCGCACAGCCCACGTAGTATATCGCACAGCCCACGTAGTATATCGCACAGCCCATGTAGTATATTGCCCAGCCCACGTAGTATATTGCCCAGCCACGTAGTATATTGCCCAGCTCACGTAGTATTTTGCCCAGCCCACGTAGTATATTGCACAGCCCATGTGGTATATTGCACAGCCCACGTAGTATATAGCAATGTGGGCATCATATCCCTGTTAAAAAAAAGAATTAAAATAAAAAATAGTTATATACTCACCTTCTGTTGGCCCCTGGATCCAAGCGAAGCGGTTACCGACACTCCTCGCGCACTCCGGTCTCAAGAGTGCATTGCAGTCTCGCGAGATGATGACATAGCTACGTCATCATCTCGCGAGATTACAATGCATGGAGCGGTCACCGGAGTGTCGCGAGGAACGGGGAAGGCCTGTTCTGGATGCGGGGGCCGACGGACGGTGAGTATATAATGATTTTTTATTTTTTTTAACATTAGATCTTTTTACTATTGATGCTGCATAGGCAGCATTAATAGTAAAAAGTTGGTCACGCAGGGTTAATAGCAGTGTTAACGGAGTGCGTTACACCGCGGCATAACGCGGGCCGTTAGCACTGCCATTAACCCTGTGAGCGCTGACTGGAGGGGATTATGGAGCGGGCACTGACTGCGGGGAGGAAGGAGCGGCCATTTTGCTGCCAGACTGTGCCCGTCGCTGATTGGTTATGGCTGTTTTGCCGCGATCAATCAGCGACTTGGATTTCCATGACAGACAGAGGCCGCGACCATTGAATATCCGTGACAGACAGACAGACAGACGAAAGTGACCCTTAGACAATTATATAGTAGATAAATAGGGCAGATTGTAGCACCGTACGCAGTGAAGAGGCAGTGACCCACAAATTTCAAACACAAAACGTTCCTTTAATGTGTTACTTCACACAGTCCATTAGAATACATAGTACACGGCTTTAGATTGCAATCCCTAAAGAGGCCGGACTTCCCTTTGTCCAGTTTCTCTGGGCGACCACATGCCGGGACCAAGTCTCTACTCCCACAGTGCACAGCACGCTGTATCCTCCAGCCGAAAAAATAAAAGACAGTCCGAGACGCAGGGTGTCAGTCCCTTTGGTTCCTCTTGCCCCTGTGTTGCCTCACACAGGGAGTGCTCTGCAGACCAACAATGACACACCTCCCACTATACTACAGGGCTTTTAATCAGTCACTCCTTCCCCATTCTAATCACAGCTACACCTGTGACCACAATACGCCCTCATGGCCTCACTATGCTTCCGTATGCATTCTGGAGAGCACAAACAGCACCTCCTAGCTGTAACAGGGGTCACTGCCTCACCAACCCCAGGTTTGGCTGATGACACCCACGTCCAGAAGACGGTAAGACGCGCATTACAGAAAATGACCCCCGGGGATGATGTTGAGGCCTTCCTGACGGTGTTTGAGAGGGTCGCTGAGAGGGAAAAACTGTTCATACCTGTGGGTTTGAACCATGGCTGCCACTAGGAATTTCAGGGCCCCATACTGGCGAAATTTTCAGGGCTCCCTTGCGACTCCACCCAGGCTCCACCCCAGCCCAGCCTCCACCCCTCAAACTGTCCACAGTCCCACCATTCTCTCTTGGAAAAACTCCACTTCTCACTAATTACACATTAACAGTTCCCATCACCAGATCATACACATACCCAGCAGCTTTTGTGTTGGCCAAAAGATTTTTCTAATCTGCCACCACAACAAGTGTAGCGTGGCTAAAGGGTGTCTAATCGACGGGAGATATGTGTCGCATAGATGGCTTGCCGCTGTGATGTAGCCATAGCTACCTATATGTCTGTCAGGACCTGTGGTGATGTCACAACCACATGCCTGATGATGTGATGGGTTCTGGGTGTGGTTAGACCTATAAAAGAAAGCCTAATACTTAAGACAGTGGATATGTGTGGAGCTGTTAGCCTCCAGAGTGTGTTAAAGTTCCAGGTCTGAGCCTGAAAGACTGGACACTTTGTTTTTCCTTTTCCTGAACTAAAGGCTATTTGTTTGCTGTGACTTTGCCACGTGGTTTATGATGTAATAAACCTATGAACTTTTAAAGGAACGTGCCTCCTGAAGTGTCAGCCATCGCACCTGAGTGAGTGAAATCCCTACAATTGGTGGAGACGTGCGGGCAGCGTTCCCAGCGGAAACGAAGAGTCTGTTATTGGATGTCCTGGGTCAAGTCTGTTGTAAGTCAGCAAGCATTGCCGGGGAAAATGGAGGACCTGCTGAAACACTTCATCCAGTTGCAGCAAGAGACCAACAGGCTGTTGATGCAGCAGATACAACAGAGCCAGCAGGAGCAACGGTAGAGCCAGCAGGAGCAACGGCAGAGCCAGCAGGAGCAACGGCAGCAGATGCAACAGAACCAGCAGGAGCAACGGCAGCAGATGCAGCTTCTGGCAACCACCATCCAGGGCAAGACGAGCGCCCCAACCCCAGGTTTGGCTGATGACACCCACGTCCGGAAGACGGTAAGACGCGCATTACAGAAAATGACCCCCGGGGATGATGTTGAGGCCTTCCTGACGGTGTTTGAGAGGGTCGCTGAGAGGGAAAAACTCCCGCCAGAGCAGTGGGCAGAGGTACTGGCGCCATACCTGACGGGAGAACTCCAGAAGGCGTACTATGATTTGACCTTGCAGGATGCCAAAGAGTATCACAAATTGAAAGCCGAAGTTCTAGCACGTTTGGGGGTGACACTGACTGTTAGGGCACAGAGAGTTCACTCGTGGGCTTATCACCGGGACAAACCGCCTCGCTCCCAAATGTTTGACCTGTTGCACCTGGTCCAGAAATGGCTGCAGCCAGAGTCATCTACACCTGCACAGATGGTAGAACGAGTGATGATGGATCGGTTTGTGCATTCCCTCCCGAGGTCCATACAGACTTGGGTTGCCCAGGGTAATCCCCAGAATGCTGACGAACTCATCGGACTGGTCGAGAGATACCAAGGATTGGAAGGCTCCTCCGGGAGACAACCCATGCCGTACTGGGGGTCCCAGAAGGGAGCGGAGTCCCAAAAAGGGGTAGAGCATCCAAGGTCACAAAGGGCGGGGGAGGTGGTGCCCAAGGTCCCTACGGGTGATATTATTTGTTGGAGGTGCCACGGGCCAGGACATATAGCTGCCCGTTGTTCCCAGACCACTGAGCAGATGGACTGCAGCATGGGACGCCGTTGTTCATACTATGCATATCCAGCCTGCAGTGTGAACTCTCCGCCCAACGAGGTACCTCAAGCGTGTCCCGTAAAGGTGAACGGTCGAGCAGTAATGGCACTGTTAGACTCGGGGAGCCTAGTGACCCTGGTGAGGGCCACTTTTCCTCTCCACCCGCTCCCGGGAAGGAAGGTCGGAGTGCGGTGCATCCATGGTGATGCAAAGGACTACCCTGTGGCCAGGGTGGACATTGAAACGGCATGTGGCACTGAGTCCCACATAGTCGGCGTCATGCAGGACTTGTTGCACCCTATAATTATTGGCCGGGATTTCTGTTTGTTTTGGGATTTGTGGGGAAAAGGTTCTGAGCTCCCTAGCAAGAGTAGCGAACCAGTGAACCCTGGAAGGGTGTCACCACACCCAGAGACAGACAGGTTTCCTTTTTGTGTGCTGGTTGGGGATGAGGAGGAAGTGTCCCTTGCATCTGACACTATGGAGTTAGAGGTAACCAGTGAAAATTTTGGGACTGCCCAACATAGGGACCCCACTCTGAGGGAAGCCTTTAATAATGTCACAGTTATTGATGGGGTGGTACAGGAGCCGGGGGCAGACACAAGGTTTCCCCATTTTCTGATGAGTGGGGAGTTGTTGTACCGGGTCACGAAAATAAGGGAGGAGTTGGTAGAGCAGTTGGTAGTGCCGGGTCCATATAGACGGAAGGTGTTGGACATGGCCCATTCACACATCTTGGGTGGACACCTAGGGGTGGAAAAAACGCAGGAACGGGTTGTGCAGAGATTCTATTGGCCTGGGTGTCACCAAGAAATAGTGAACTATTGCAGGTCCTGCCCTACATGTCAGCTAACTGCTCCCACTCCTCATTTCCGGAACCCCCTTGTGCCACTGCCCATTATTGAGGTACCGTTCGAGAGAATTGCCATGGACTTGGTTGGTCCCTTAGTTAAATCAGCCCGGGGCCATCAGTATATATTAGTCATCCTGGACTATGCCACACGCTATCCTGAGGCAATTCCCTTGAGAAATTCTTCCTCGAAGAGTATAGCCCGCGAGTTGGTCCATGTCTTTTCACGGACAGGTCTGCCGAAGGAGATCCTGACTGACCATGGGACACCTTTCATGAGCAAAGTGATGAGGGAGTTGTGCAAAGCCCTGAAAATCTCCCAGTTGAGGACCTCGGTGTACCATCCCCAGTCAGATGGTCTTGCTGAGAGATTTAACAAGACACTGAAGAGCATGCTGAGAAAAGCTATAGTGAAAGACGGTAGAGACTGGGATTGTCTCTTACCCTATCTGATGTTTTCCATTCGTGAAGTTCCACAGGCCTCCACAGGGTTCTCACCGTTTGAGCTTCTATATGGCCGACATCCGCGAGGACTCCTGGATGTGGCCAAGGAAACCTGGGAAGCCGAAGCCACGCCCCACAGAAGCGTCATTGAGCATGTGGCCCTGATGCAGCAGAGGATTGCAAAGGTGATGTCTATCGTGAAAGAACACCTCCTCCAGGCACAAGAAGCTCAGGCCAGAATCTACAACCGGTCTGCAAGAGTGAGGCAGTTCAATCCGGGAGACCGAGTTCTTGTGTTAGTTCCGACGGTGGAAAGCAAGTTCTTGGCCAAATGGCAAGGGCCATATGAAGTTGTCGAGAAACTTGTTGAAGTAGATTATAAAATTTACCAACCAGGAGGACGGAAACCATTCCAAGTATACCATGTCAACCTCATCAAGCCGTGGCAAGATAGAGAGCCGACAGTAACTCCATCGTTGTTAAGCAACCCAGAAGGTGAGGTTGGAGCGGTTACTATAGCGGAGACGCTATCGAAGACCCAGAAACAACAGTGCCGGGAGTTACTCCAGAAAAACAGGGACCTGTTTTCAGAGTTGCCAGGACACACGAAGGTCATAGCGCACGAGGTCTTAACAGAGCCACATGTGCGGGTGAACGTGAAGCCCTATCGTGTTCCTGAGGCTCGTCGAGAAGTTATCTCCAAGGAAGTGGAGCGTATGTTGAAGCTTGGAGTCATTGAGGAATCCAAGAGCGGTTGGTCGAGCCCAATTGTCCTGGTCCCAAAACCTGATGGAGAGTGGAGGTTTTGCAACGACTATCGGAAGTTGAATGAGGTCTCCAAGTTTGACGCTTATCCCATGCCCCGCATTGATGAGCTCATCGAAAGGCTTGGACCTGCCAGGTACATAACCACCTTGGATTTGATGAAGGGGTATTGGCAGATCCCCATGGCACAGGAAGCCAAGGAGAAGACGGCATTTTCTACACCAGATGGATGTTTCCAGTATGTCAGGATGCCGTTTGGCCTACAGGGAGCTCCGGCGACCTTCCAGAGGGCTATGGATAGAATCCTTGCACCCCATAAGGCATACGCTGCTGCGTACCTGGATGATATCGTCATCTTTAGCCCGGACTGGGAGAGTCATCTGGAAAAGGTCCAAGCGGTGTTCGATGCTATAAGAGAGGCCGGATTTACAATAAACCCGAAGAAGTGTGCCTTGGGTAAAGAAGAAGCTAAGTACCTTGGATACATAGTGGGTTATGGAGAAATAAAACCCCAAATCAGTAAAGTGGAGGCAATTCAAACATGGCCAAAACCAGTTTCCAAGAAGCAAGTTAAAGCCTTCCTGGGAATCGTGGGATATTACAGGAGGTTCATCCCAAACTTCGCCACGATGGCTGCGCCTCTGACTGATCTGCTAAAAGGGACAAAATCAGTAATGGTTAAGTGGTCCGAAGAAACAGAGTCAGCCTTCCAAGAAATGAAAGAGGCTTTGTTGTCATGATCTCCATGGCCAGAGAACTAGCATAAGCCTCTATAGGAACAAGCTCTTGGAAGATGTAACTGTACTGACCATGAACTAAACCTACCGCATCATCTAGAAGTAGCCAGGTAGCATGTCCTACTTTTTATCCCTATATGCCCAGCGCCGGCCGGAGAACTAAATAATGCTAGCAGAGGGAAATATAAGACCTGGCTCACCTCTAGAGAAATGCCCAAAAAGGAGACAGAGGCCCCCCACATATATTGGCGGTGAAATGAGATGAAACAACAAACGCAGCAGGAAAATAGTTTTAGCAAATTTGAGGTCCGCTTTCTAGATAGCAGAAGACAGAAAGCATACTTTCATGGTCAGTAGAAAACCCTAACAAAACACATCCAGAAATTACTTTAGGACTCTGGCATTAACTCATAATACCAGAGTGGCAATTCCTGATCAACAAGAGCTTTCCAGACACAGTAACGAAACTGCAGCTGTGAACTGGAACCAAAATACAAAAACAAAACATGGACGAATGTCCAACTTATCTAGTAGATGTCTGGGAGCAGGAACAAGCACAGAGAGGCTTCTGATAACATTGTTGACCGGCAAGCATCTAACAGAGAAGCCAGGTTATATAGCGACACCCAGATCTAATCAGAACAGGTGAACAGGGAAGATGATGTCACAAGTTCAATTCCACCAGTAGCCACCGGGGGAGCCCAGAATCCAAATTCACAACAGTACCCCCCCCTCAAGGAGGGGGCACCGAACCCTCACCAGAACCACCAGGGCGATCAGGATGGGCCCTATGAAAGGCACGAACCAGATCAGAGGCATGAACATCAGATGCAGTGACCCAAGAATTATCCTCCTGGCCGTATCCCTTCCACTTGACCAGATACTGGAGTCTCCGTCTGGAAACACGGGAGTCTAGGATTTTTTCCACAACGTACTCCAACTCACCCTCAACCAACACCGGAGCAGGAGGCTCAACGGAAGGCACAACCGGTGCCTCATACCTGCGCAATAACGACCGATGAAAAACGTTATGAATAGAAAAGGATGCAGGGAGGTCCAAACGGAAGGAAACAGGGTTAAGAATCTCCAATATTTTATACGGACCGATGAACCGAGGCTTAAACTTAGGAGATGAGACCCTCATAGGGACAAAACGAGAAGACAACCACACCAAATCTCCAACACAAAGCCGAGGAGCAACACGACGGTGACGGTTGGCAAAAAGCTGAGTCTTCTCCTGGGACAACTTTAAATTGTCCATCACCTGCCCCCAGATATGATGCAATCTCTCCACCACCGCATCCACTCCAGGACAATCCGAGGATTCCATCTGACCGGAGGAAAATCGAGGATGGAACCCCGAATTACAGAAAAACGGGGAAACCAAGGTGGCAGAGCTGGCCCGATTATTGAGGGCGAACTCCGCCAATGGCAAAAAAGCAACCCAATCATCCTGGTCAGCAGACACAAAACACCTCAGATATGTCTCCAGGGTCTGATTAGTCCGCTCGGTCTGGCCATTAGTCTGAGGGTGAAAAGCAGACGAAAAAGACAAATCTATGCCCATCCTAGCACAAAATGCCCGCCAAAATCTAGACACAAATTGGGTTCCTCTGTCAGAAACGATATTCTCAGGAATACCATGCAAACGAACAACATTTTGAAAAAACAGGGGCACCAACTCGGAAGAAGAAGGCAATTTGGGCAGGGGAACCAAATGAACCATCTTAGAAAAACGGTCACACACCACCCAGATGACAGACATCTTCTGAGAAACAGGCAGATCTGAAATAAAATCCATCGAGATGTGTGTCCAAGGCCTCTTAGGAATAGGCAAGGGCAACAATAATCCACTAGCCCGAGAACAACAAGGCTTGGCCCGAGCACAAACGTCACAAGACTGCACAAAGCCTCGCACATCTCGTGACAGGGAAGGCCACCAGAAGGATCTTGCCACCAAATCCCTGGTACCAAAAATTCCAGGATGACCTGCCAACGCAGAAGAATGCACCTCAGAGATGACTTTACTGGTCCAATCATCAGGAACAAACAGCCTATCAGGCGGACAACGATCCGGTCTATCCGCCTGAAACTCCTGCAAGGCCCGCCGCAGGTCTGGAGAAACAGCTGACAAGATAACTCCCTCCTTAAGAATACCTGTGGGGTCAGAGTTGCCAGGTGAATCAGGCTCAAAACTCCTAGAAAGGGCATCCGCCTTAACATTCTTAGAACCTGGTAGGTACGATACCACAAAATTAAACCGAGAAAAAAATAATGACCAGCGCGCCTGTCTAGGATTCAGGCGCCTGGCGGTCTCAAGATAAATCAAATTTTTGTGGTCAGTCAATACCACCACCTGATGTCTGGCCCCCTCGAGCCAATGGCGCCACTCCTCAAACGCCCACTTCATGGCCAAAAGCTCCCGATTCCCAACATCATAATTCCGCTCAGCGGGCGAAAATTTACGGGAAAAGAAGGCACAAGGCCTCATCACGGCGCAGTCAGAACTTTTCTGCGACAACACTGCCCCAGCTCCGATCTCAGAAGCGTCGACCTCAACCTGAAAAGGAAGAGTCACATCAGGCTGACGCAACACAGGGGCAGAAGAAAAACGGCGCTTAAGCTCCTGAAAGGCCTCCACAGCATCAGGGGACCAATTAGCAACATCAGCACCCTGTCTAGTCAAATCGGTCAATGGCTTAACGACATCCGAAAAACCAGAAATAAATCGACGATAAAAGTTGGCAAAGCCCAAAAATTTCTGAAGACTTTTAAGAGAAGAGGGCTGCGTCCAATCACAAATAGCTTGAACCTTGACAGGATCCATCTCAATGGAAGAGGGAGAAAAAATATATCCCAAAAAGGAAATTCTCTGAACCCCAAAAACGCACTTAGAACCCTTGACACACAGAGAATTAGACCGCAAAACCTGAAAAACCCTCTTAACTTGCCGGACATGAGAGTCCCAGTCATCCGAAAAAATCAGAATATCATCCAGATACACTATCATAAATTTATCCAAAAAATCGCGGAAAATATCATGCATAAAGGACTGGAAGACTGAAGGGGCATTAGAAAGACCAAAAGGCATCACCAAATACTCAAAGTGGCCCTCGGGCGTATTAAATGCGGTTTTCCACTCATCCCCCTGCCTGATCCGCACCAAATTATACGCCCCACGGAGATCAATCTTAGAGAACCACTTGGCCCCCTTTATGCGAGCAAACAAATCAGTCAGCAACGGCAATGGGTATTGATATTTAACCGTGATTTTATTCAAAAGCCGATAATCAATACATGGTCTCAAAGAGCCGTCTTTTTTTGACACAAAGAAAAAACCGGCTCCTAAGGGAGATGACGATGGACGAATATGTCCCTTTTCCAAGGACTCCTTTATATATTCTCGCATAGCAGTATGTTCAGGCACAGACAGATTAAATAAACGACCCTTTGGGTATTTACTACCCGGAATTAAATCTATAGCACAATCGCACTCACGGTGCGGAGGTAGTGAACCCAGCTTGGGTTCTTCAAAGACGTCACGATAATCAGACAGGAACTCAGGGATTTCAGAGGGAATAGATGATGAAATGGACACCAAAGGTACGTCCCCATGAGTCCCCTTACATCCCCAGCTCAACACAGACATAGCTCTCCAGTCAAGGACTGGGTTGTGAGACTGCAGCCATGGCAATCCCAGCACCAAATCCTCATGTAGATTATACAGCACTAGAAAACGAATAGTCTCCTGGTGATCCGGATTAATACACATAGTCACTTGTGTCCAGTATTGTGGTTTATTATTAGCCAATGGGGTGGAGTCAATCCCCTTCAGAGGAATAAGAGTTTCCAAAGGCTCTAAATCATACCCACAACGATTGGCAAAGGACCAATCCATAAGACTCAAAGCGGCGCCAGAGTCGATATAGGCGTCAGTAGTAATAGATGACAAAGAGCAAATCAGGGTCACAGACAAAATAAATTTAGACTGTAAAGTGCCAATGGAAACGGATTTATCAAGCTTTTTAGTACGCTTAGAGCACGCTGATATAACATGAGTAGAATCCCCACAATAGAAACACAACCCATTTTTCCGTCTAAAATTCTGCCGCTCGCTTCTGGACAGAATTCTATCACACTGCATGCTTTCTGGCGTCTTCTCAGTGGATACCGCCAGATGGTGCACAGGTTTGCGCTCCCGCAGACGCCTATCGATCTGAATGGCCATTGTCATGGACTCATTCAGACCTGCAGGCACAGGGAACCCCACCATAACATCCTTAATGGCATCAGAGAGACCCTCTCTGAAAGTAGCCGCCAAGGCACACTCATTCCACTGAGTAAGCACAGACCATTTACGGAATCTTTGGCAGTAAATTTCAGCTTCATCTTGCCCCTGCGATAGGGACATCAAAGTTTTTTCTGCCTGAAGTTCCAAATGAGGTTCCTCATACAGCAAGCCCAAGGCCAAAAAAAACGCATCCACATTGCGCAACGCAGGATCCCCTGGTGCCAATGCAAAAGCCCAGTCTTGAGGGTCGCCGCGGAGCAAGGAAATCACAATCCCAACCTGCTGTGCAGAGTCTCCAGCAGAACGAGATTTCAGGGACAAAAATAGCTTACAATTATTTCTAAAATTCTGAAAGCTAGATCTATTCCCTGAGAAGAATTCCGGCAAAGGAATTCTCGGCTCAGATACCGGAGCATGAATAATAAAATCTTGCAAATTTTGTACTTTCGTGGTGAGATTATTCAAACCTGCAGTTACACTCTGAAGATCCATTATTAACAGGTGAACACAAAGCCATTCAAAGATTATAAGGAGAGAGAAAAAAAAGAAAGACTGCAGCATAGACAGACTGGCAAGTGATCCAATTAAGAGCACAGAGGAAAAAAAAAAAAAAAAAAAACTCTCAGCAGACTTCTTATTTCTCTCCTTTCTCAGCCAAGGATTTTAACCCTTTAGTGGGCCGGTCAAACTGTCATGATCTCCATGGCCAGAGAACTAGCATAAGCCTCTATAGGAACAAGCTCTTGGAAGATGTAACTGTACTGACCATGAACTAAACCTACCGCATCATCTAGAAGTAGCCAGGTAGCATGTCCTACTTTTTATCCCTATATGCCCAGCGCCGGCCGGAGAACTAAATAATGCTAGCAGAGGGAAATATAAGACCTGGCTCACCTCTAGAGAAATGCCCAAAAAGGAGACAGAGGCCCCCCACATATATTGGCGGTGAAATGAGATGAAACAACAAACGCAGCAGGAAAATAGTTTTAGCAAATTTGAGGTCCGCTTTCTAGATAGCAGAAGACAGAAAGCATACTTTCATGGTCAGTAGAAAACCCTAACAAAACACATCCAGAAATTACTTTAGGACTCTGGCATTAACTCATAATACCAGAGTGGCAATTCCTGATCAACAAGAGCTTTCCAGACACAGTAACGAAACTGCAGCTGTGAACTGGAACCAAAATACAAAAACAAAACATGGACGAATGTCCAACTTATCTAGTAGATGTCTGGGAGCAGGAACAAGCACAGAGAGGCTTCTGATAACATTGTTGACCGGCAAGCATCTAACAGAGAAGCCAGGTTATATAGCGACACCCAGATCTAATCAGAACAGGTGAACAGGGAAGATGATGTCACAAGTTCAATTCCACCAGTAGCCACCGGGGGAGCCCAGAATCCAAATTCACAACACTTTGTGTAAGCAACCCGTTCTGATGGCCCCAAACTTCAAAAAAGAGTTTATTCTTCAGACAGATGCCTCAGATGTCAGGGTGGGAGCAGTCCTTTCCCAGGAGCTACATGGGGAGGAGCATCCTGTCCTCTATCTGAGTAGGAAGTTGTCCTCATCTGAAAAGAACTACTCAGTCGTTGAGAAGGAGTGCTTGGCCATAAAATGGGCGGTGGACACATTACGGTACTATCTGCTGGGACGTAAATTTAGATTGATATCCGACCATGCCCCACTTAGGTGGATGAGGGAAACGAAGGGTAGAAATGCTAGGGTCACCCGTTGGTTCTTAGCCCTGCAGGACTTCTGTTTCCATGTGGAACATAGGGCCGGAAAGCTGCACGGTAATGCTGATGCCCTGTCAAAAATCCCTTGTCTAGTGGGGGAAAGTGCCAAGCCCCACGGCTTTAGGCAGAGGGGGGAGGTATGTAGCGTGGCTAAAGGGTGTCTAATCGACGGGAGATATGTGTCGCATAGATGGCTTGCCGCTGTGATGTAGCCATAGCTACCTATATGTCTGTCAGGACCTGTGGTGATGTCACAACCACATGCCTGATCATGTGATGGGTTCTGGGTGTGGTTAGACCTATAAAAGAAAGCCTAATACTTAAGACAGTGGATATGTGTGGAGCTGCTAGCCTCCAGAGTGTGTTAAAGTTCCAGGTGTCTGAGCCTGAAAGACTGGACACTTTGTTTTTCCTTTTCCTGAACTAAAGGCTATTTGTTTGCTGTGACTTTGCCACGTGGTTTATGATGTAATAAACCTATGAACTTTTAAAGGAACGTGCTTCCTGAAGTGTCAGCCATCGCACCTGAGTGAGTAAAATCCCTACACAAGGTAGACTCTTTTGGCCAGGCTCTATCTATGCTAACCTATTAAAAATGTTAAAATATGCAATACAATTGAGGTATATTTTTATTTATTATTATTATTTATATAGCACCATTAATTCCATGGTGCTGTACATGAAAAAGGGGTTACATACAGAGTTATAGATATCTTTTACAGTAAACAAATTTACAGTGACAGACTGGTACAGAGGAGAGAGGACCGTGTCCTTGCGGACTTACATTCTATGGGATAATGGGGAAGAGACAGAAGGTCGGGGGTGCGGCAGCTCGGGTGGTGGTGAGGTGGCAGAATGTTTATTGCAGGCTGTAGGCTTTCCTGAAGAGATAGGTTTTCAGGTTCCATCTGAAGGATCCGAGGGTGGTGGATAATCAGACGTGTTGAGATGTGGAATTCCATAGGATGGGGGATATTCGGGAGAAATCTTGGAGGTGGTTGTGTGAGGAACGAATAAGTGTGGAGGAGAGTAAGGGGGTCTTGGGAGGATCGGAGATTACGTGAGGGAAGATATATTGGGAGATTAGTTCAGAGATATATGGAGGAGACAGGTTATGGATGGCTTTGTAGATCAGTGTTAGTAGTTTGAACTGGATTCGTTGGGGAATTGGGAGCCAGTGGAGTGATTTGCAGAGGGGAGAAGCAGGGAAGTAGCGAGGAGAGAGGTGGATTAGCCAGGCAGCAGAGTTGAGGACAGACTGGAGCTGTGCAAGAGAGTTAGCGGGGAGGCCACAGAGGAGGGTGTTGCAGTAATCGAGGCGGGAGATGATGAGGGCATGCACAAGAGTTTTGGTAGATTGTGGGCTGAGGAAGGGATGGATTCTGGCAATATTTTTGAGTTGGAGGCGACAGGATGTGGCAAGAGTTTGGACGTGCGGTTTGAAGTACAGGGCAGAGTCGAGGGTTACCCCAAGGCAGCGGATTTCAGATTTGGGAAAGAGCGTGATGCCGTTTACCATAATAGATAGATCAGGTAGGGGGGATATGCGAGATGGGGGAAAGATGATGAGTTCGGTTTGGTCTACATTGAGTTTAAGGAAGCGAGAGGTGAAGAAGGAGGATATGGCTGACAGACACTCCGGGATTCTGGACAGCAGAGAGGCGACATCTGGGCCAGACAGGTAGATCTGAGTGTGGTCCGCATACAGGTGGTACTGGAAGCCATGGGACTTTATAAGTTGTCCTAGGCCAAGGGTATAGATGGAAAAAAGTAGGGGCCCTAGGACAAAGCCTTGAGGGACACCAACAGAGAGAGGGCGGGATGAGGAGGTAGTGTGGGAATGGGAAACGCTAAATGTGCGGTCGGAAAGGTATGATGCAATCCAGGACAGGGCAAGGTCTTTGATACCAAGGGATGAAAGAATCTGTAGCAGAAGGCAGTGGTCGACTGTGTCGAAGGCAGAGGACAGATCGAGAAGGAGGAGGATGGAGAACTGTCTGTTAGCTTCGGCTGTGAGTAAGTCATTAGTAATTTTTGTCAGGGCAGTTTCGGTGGAGTGGTGGGGCGGAAGCCAGATTGGAGGTTGTCCAGGAGAGAGTTAGATGAGAGGTGGGAGGAAAGTTGAGCATGGACATGCTGCTCAAGGAGTTTTGAAGCAAACGAGAGCAGTGATATGGGGCGATAGCTGAGCATAGCAGTTGGGTCAAAGTTAGTTTTTTTGAGGATGGGTGTGATGGTGGCATGTTTGAAGGCAGAGGGGAAGGTACCAGAAGATAGCGATAGGTTGAAGAGATGGGTTAGGGCTGGTATTTATTTTTAAATTTTTTAAATGACCCACAATATCACATCCAAAGGGACAAATACCACTGCACCATCACCAGACATCATATTGCCACCACATAGTGACCTATAATACCACATACAAGGAACACATACTGCCACACCATGTTCAGATCACATATTACCACCACAGTGACCAAATAATAGCACATACAGGGAACAAGTACCGCCACACCATGACCAGACCACATACAGTTATATGAAAAAGTTTGGGCACCCCTATTAATCTTAAGCTTAATATTTTTTAAAAATTGTTTTTTTTTGCAACAGCTATTTCAGTTTAATATATCTAATAACTGTTGGACACAGTAATGTTTCTGCCTTGAAATGAGGTTTATTGTACTAACAGAAAATGTGCAATCTGCATTCAAACAAAATTTGACAGGTGCATAAGTATGGGCACCCTTATCATTTTCTTGTTTTAAATACTCCTACCTACTTTTTACTGACTTTAGGCTACTTTCACACTAGCGTCGTGCACTGCACGTCGCTATACGACGTTGCAGCGCCCGACGCTAGCTGTGGAAGCGACGCACAACGGGGCAGCGGATGCTGTTTTTCCATGCATCCGCTGCCCCATTGTGAGGTGCGGGGAGGCGGGGGCGGAGTTCCGGCTGCGCATGCGCGGTCGGAAATGGCGGACACGTCACACAAAAAAACGTTACATGTAGCTTTTTTTGTGCCGACGGTCCGCAACAACACGATGCATCCGTCGCACGATGGATGCGACATGTGGCAATCCATCGCAATGCGTCGCTAATGCAAGTCAATGGAGAAAAAACGCATCCTGCAAGCACTTTTGAAGGATGCGTTTTTTCTCCAAAACGAAGTATTGCGACGGAGGCAAAAAAACGCTAGTGTGAAAGTAGCCTTACTAAAGCACTTTTTTTGGTTATGTAACTTCATTGAGCTTTGAACTTCTTAGCCAGGTGTATGCAATCATGAGAAAAGCTACTTAAAGTGGCCACTTGCAAGTTGTTCTCCTGTTTGAATCTCCTCTGAAGAGTGGTATCATGGGCTCCTCAAAACAACTGTAAGGAAAAGGAAGAACACAGGTACAGTTCTTGTTAAAGCCAGAAGTGGCAGGCCAAGAAAAACATCAGAAAGGCAGAGAAGAAGAATGGTGAGATCAGTCAAGGACAATCCTCAGACCACCTCCAGAGAGCTGCAGAATCAACTTGCTGCAGATGGTGTCACTGTGCATCGGTCAACTATACAACGCACTTTGCACAATGAGAAGCTGTATGGGAGAGTGATGCAAAAGAAGCCGTTTCTGCAAGCACACCACAAACAGAGTCGGCTGAGGTATGCAAATTGCAAATGCACATTTGGAGAAGCCAATTTCTTTTTGGAAGAAGGTCCTGTGGACTGATGAAACCAAGATTGAATTGTTTGGTCATACAAAAAGGCGTTATGCATGGCGGCAAAAAAAACACAGCATTCCAAGAAAAACACTTGCTACCCACAGTAAAATTTGGTGGAGATTCCATCATGCTTTGGGGCTGTGTGGCCAATGCCGGCACTGGGAATCTTGTTAAAGTTGAGGGATGCATAGATTCCTCTTAGTATCGGCAGATTCTTGACAATAATGTTCATGAATCAGTGACAAAGTTGAAGTTACGCAGGGGATGGATCTTTCAGCAATACAATGATCCAAAACACCGCTCCAAATCTACTCAGGCATTCATGCAGAGGAACAATTACACTGTTCTGGAATGGCCATCCCAGTTCCCAGACCTGAATATCATTGAACATCTGTGGGATCATTTGAAGAGGGCTGTCCATGCTCGGCGACCATCAAACTTAACTGAACTGGAATTGTTTTGTAAAGAGGAATAGTCAAAAATACCTTCATCCAATATGCCTCTGGGGGTAGTACCTTGGCTTATCGACCCAAAATATATAGACGCATTTGATCTCTGGAACTCATTGCCGAATCTTCCAGTCTCTCATTTGCTTTCAAATCAATTAAACTGTATAAATAGTTGGCCACGTGAGGCCAAGAAGCGTCCCCGAGACTTCATGCAAGTACACCATGTCCAACATATCATATCCAAACTGAGGTCAAACATCCAATATAAACCAGATTGGCTCTGGCTTGAGCTTATACTAAAACTCAATCCCACACCCCCTAAGTTAATATCCAAATTATACCATAACTTAATTTCCCCAAACATTAATTTTAAACCCTTATACTTATCCTCTTGGGAGTCTGAGCTAAACATATCTCTCTCCAATAGGGAATCAGATCAGGTATTAGGACACTCACATGGGTTCTCAAGATGTGTCCTGTTACAGGAGAATGCATTTAAACTCACTTCCAGATGGTATAGAACCCCCGAGTCGCTCTATCACCTGGGCCTCTCAGACTCTCCTCTTTGTTGGAGATGTATGAAGGCAAAAGGCTCGTTATCACACATATTCTGGTCATGACCAGCTATCATAAATTTCTGGAAAGACGTCTTCGACCGACTCCGCCAGTTGGGATTAATAACTCGCAACCTAACACCCCAAGAAGCTCTATTGTCACTTCCCACGAAGTCATACAAGCCGAAAAAACATGACCTTCTTCCTCTCCTAATAGCCGCAGCCAAACACTTAATCTCCTTGCACTGGAGACAAAAAAAAACCCCTCATATTGATGAATGGACCAAAAAAGTCCAAGACATCTGTAGGATGGAGGAATTGTCCAGCTGGGATTCTCACTCACACGATAAATTCTTTCGGACATGGTTGCCATGGCAAATGTTAAATAGCCCTTCCTCATTGCCTTCCACAAGCCATTCTTCTTAACTAAAATAATTTTATTCCCCTGAGAACTCAATAAGTTTATTGATGATGCACTGTGATGGACCCGGACATTACTCACTCACCTAGCTATATTAGTATTACCTAATACTTTCCATTGCACTCTTTTACAGTTGGTCGAATTTACCTGTCTAATCTCTGCTAGTTTTAAGTCTAATTATACCCGTCATCCTCAGACGAAGGATTTGTATTTAAAAATTTCTACTTCGACCATTTTCTCCCTCCGGTACCTCTCCCCCAAGGAAACTCTCCTTCAGGCCCTGGGAACCATATTAATGTGTAAAATAAAGAATTAAAATAAAAAATATTGCTATACTCACCTCTCCGACGCAGCCTGGACCTCACCGAGGGAACCGGGAGCCTTCTTTGCTTAAAATGCGCGCTTTTCCTTCCTTCCGTGACGTCACGGCTTCTGATTGGTCGCGTGAAGCCCATGTGGCCGCGACGCGACCAATAACAGCAAGCCGTGACGTAATTTTCAGGTCCTTCTAGGCATTCAGTATTTTAAAATTAAGTTCCGGCGTTGTGATTGGTCGCGTCGCGGTCACATGGGCGACGCGACCAATCACAAGCCGTGACGTCACCGGGAGGCAGGAGACGCGCGCATTTTAAAATGCATTTATAATAGATATATTAGATATATGAAACTGAAATACCTGTTGCAAAAAAAACAATTTTTATAAAACATTAAGCTTAAGATTAACCCCTTCATGACCCAGCCTATTTTGACCTTAATGACCTGGCCGTTTTTTGCAATTCTGACCAGTGTCCCTTTATGAGGTAATAACTCAGGAACGCTTCAACGGATCCTAGCGGTTCTGAGATTGTTTTTTCATGACATATTGGGCTTCATGTAAGTGGTAAATTTAGGTCGATAATTTCTGAGTTTATTTGTGAAAAAAATGGAAATTTGGCGAAAATTTTGAAAATTTCGCAATTTTCACATTTTGAATTTTTATTCTGTTAAATCAGAGAGTTATGTGACACAAAATAGTTAATAAATAACATTTCCCACATGTCTACTTTACATCAGCACAATTTTGGAAACAAAATTTTTTTTTGCTTAGAAGTTATAAGGGTTAAAATTTGACCAGTGATTTCTCATTTTTACAGCAAAATTTACAAAACCATTTTTTTAGGAACCACCTCACATTTGAAGTCATTTTGAGGGGTCTATAAGGCTGAAAATACCCAAAAGTGACACCATTCTAAAAACTGCACCCCTCAAGGTGCTCAAAACCACATTCAAGAAGTTTATTAACCCTTCAGGTGTTTCACAGCAGCAGAAGCAACATGGAAGGAAAAAATGAACATTTAACTTTTTAGTCACAAAAATGATCTTTTAGCAACAATTTTTTATTTTCCCAAGGGTAAAAGGAAGACTGGACCACGAAATTTGTTGTCCAATTTGTCCTGAGTACGCCGATACCTCACATGTGGGGGTAAACCACTGTTTGGACGCACGGCAAGGCTCGGAAGGGAAGGCGCGCGATTTGACTTTTTGAATGGAAAATTAGCTCCAATCGTTAGCGGACACCATGTCGCGTTTGGAGAGCCCCTGTGTGCCTAAACATTGGAGCTCCCCCACAAGTGACCCCATTTTGGAAATTAGACCGCCCAAAGAACTTATCTAGATGCATAGGGAGCACTTCAAACCCCCAGGTGCTTCACAGAAGTTTATAACGCAGAGCCGTGAAAATAAAACATAATTTTTATTTTCTCAAAAATGATTTTTTAGCCCGCAATTTTTTATTTTCCCAGGGGTAACAGGAGAAATTTGACCCCAAAAGTTGTTGTCCAGTTTCTTCTGAGTACGCTGATACCCCATATGTGGGGGTAAACCACTGCTTGGGCACACGTCGGGGTTCGGAAGAGAAGTAGTGACGTTTTGAAATGCAGACTTTGATGGAATGCTCTGCGGGTGTCACGTTGCATTTGCAGAGCCCCTGATGTGCCTAAACAGTAGAAACTCCCCACAAGTGACCCCATTTTGGAAACTAGACCCCCAAAGGAACTTATCTAGATGTGTGGTGAGCACTTTAAACCCCCAAGTGCTTCACAGAAGTTTATAACGCAGAGCCGTGAAAATAAAAAATAATTTTTCTTTCCTCAAAAACAATTTTTTAGCCCGCAATTTTTTATTTTCCCAAGGGTTACAGGATAAATTTGACCCCAAGAGTTGTTATCCAGTTTCTCCTGAGTACGCCGATACCCGATATGTGGGGGTATACCACTGTTTGGGCACATGCTGGGGCTCGGAAGTGAAGTAGTGACGTTTTGAAATGCAGACTTTGATGGAATGCTCTGCGGGCGTCACGTTGTGTTTGCAGAGCCCCTGATGTGCCTAAACAGTAGAAACCCCCCACAAGTGACCCCATTTTGGAAACTAGACCCCCAAAGGAACTTATCTAGATGTGTGTTGAGCACTTTGAACCCCCAAGTGCTTCACAGAAGATTATAATGCATAGCCTTGAAAATTAAAAAAAAATTTTCTTTCCTCAAAAATAATTTTTAGCCCGCAATTTTTTATTTTCCCAAGGGTTACAGGAGAAATTTGACCCCAAGAGTTGTTGTCCAGTTTCTCCTGAGTATGCCGATACCCCATATGTGGGGGTAAACCACTGTTTGGGCACATGCTGGGGCTCGGAAGTGAAGTAGTGACGTTTTGAAATGCAGACTTTGATGGAATGCTCTGCGGGCGTCACGTTGCGTTTGCAGAGCCCCTGATGTGCCTATACAGTAGAAACTCCCCACAAGTGACCCCATTGTGGAAACTAGACCCCCAAAGGAACTTATCTAGATGTGTGGTGAGCACTTTGAACCCCCAAGTGCTTCACAGAAGATTATTACGCAGAGCCGTGAAAATAAAAAATAATTTTTCTTTCCTCAAAAATAATTTTTTAGCCCGCAATTTTTTATTTTCCCAAGGGTTACAGGATAAATTTGACCCCAAGAGTTGTTGTCCAGTTTCTCCTGAGTACGCTGGTACCCCATATGTGGGGGTAAACTACTGTTTGAGCACATGTCGGGACTCGGAAGGGAGAGAGCACCATTTGACTTTTTCAACGCAAGATTGGCTGGAATTAATGGTGGCGCCATGTCGCGTTTGGAGACCCCCTGATGTGCCTAAACAGTGGAAACGCCTCAATTCTAACTCCAACACTAACCCCAACACACCCCTAACCCTAATCCCAACCCTAACCACAACCCTAACCCCAACACACCCCTAACCCTAGTCTTAACCCTAATTCCAACCCTAACTCTAATTCCAACCCTAACCCTAAGGCTATGTGCTCACGTTGCGAATTTGTGTGCGGAATTTTCGCACCGTTTTTGAAAAATCTGCAGGTAAAACGCACTGCGCTTTACCTGTGGATTTACCGCAGATTTCCAGTGTTTTTTGTGTGGATTTCACCTGCGGAGTCCTATTATGGAGCAGGTGTTAAACGCTGCGGAATCCGAACAAAGAATTGGTATGCTGCGGAAAATACAATGCAGCGTTTCCGCGCTGTATTTTCCGCACCATGGGCACAGCGGATTTGGTTTTCCATAGGTTTACGTGGTACTATAAACGTGATGGAAAACTGCTACGAATCCGCAGCGACCAATCTGCTGCGGATCCGCAGCCAAATCCGCACCGTGTGCACGTAGCCTAATTCTAACCCTAATTCCAACCCTAGCCCTAATTGTAACCCCAACCCTAATTGCAACCCTAACCCTAATTCTAACCCTAACCCTAATTCTAACCCTAGCCCTAAGTGCAACCCTAGCCCTAAGTGCAACCCTAGCCCTAAGTGCAACCCTAGCCCTAAGTGCAACCTTAGCCCTAAGTGCAACCCTAACCCTAAGTGCAACCCTAACCCTAAGTGCAACCCTAAGTGCAACCCTATCCCTAACTGCAACCCTAAGTGCAACCCTATCCCTAAGTGCAACCCTAAGTGCAACCCTAACCCTAAGTGCAACCCTAACCCTAAGTGCAACCCTAACCCTACCCCTAACCCTATTGGAGAAACAAAAATAAATATAATTTCTGTATTTTATTATTGTCCCTACCTATGAGGGTGATAAAGGGGGGGTTTATTTACTATTTTTTTTTATTTTGATCGCTGTGATAGAACCTATCACAGCAATCAAAATGTACTTGGAAAGAATCTGCCGGCCGGCAGATTCGGCGGGCGCACTGCGCACGCGCCCACCATTTTGGAAGATGGCGGCGCCCATGGAGAAGACCGAGGACACCGGGAGGGACATCGGAGCTCGGTAAGTATGGGGGGGTGCGATCGGAGCACGGGGGGGGGGATCGGAGCACGGGGGGAGCAGACAGGATGACGGGGGAGTGGACAGGAGGACGGAGGGGAGCATGGGACATGACAGGACGGAGAGGAGGAGATCGGTGGCGGGGGGGGCAGATCGGGGTCTCCAGCCATGGCAGATGCTATTGCAGCATCGGCCATGGCTGGATTGTAATATTTCACCAATTTTCATAGGTGAAATATTTCAGATTGCTCTGATTGGCTGTTTCACTTTCAACAGCCAATCAGGGCGATCGCAGCCACGGGGGGCGAAGCCAACCCCCCTGGGCTGAAGTACCACTCCCCCTGTCCCTGTAGGTCGGGTGAAATTGGAGTTATCCCTTTCACCCGATCTGCAGGGACGCGATCATTCTGTGACACAGCATATGGGTCACAGGTCGGATTGGCACCGACTTTCATGACGCATGCGCTGTGTCACAGGTCGGGAAGGGGTTAATGGGGGTGCCCAAACTTTTTCATATAACTGTATTACCACAACATATTGACCGAATACTACAATACTGATCATTAATAAAAAAAAAAAACCACAATACTATCACCAAAAGTGCCATTATACACGGGAGATCTGTACTTAGTATGCAGTGTCTGTGTACAGGTAATACAGTGATCACCGGTGACATTATACACAGGAGCTCTGTATACAGTATAGGATATAGTGTACAGATAATACAGTGATCATCGGTGACATTATACACAGCTCTGTATATAGTGTATCATGTACAGGTAATACAGTGATCCTTGTACACAGGAACTCTGTATATAGTGTATAGGTAACACACTGACTCACCAGTGACGTCTCTAGGTGAAGTCCTTCAGCTTCGCTTTTCATCTTAATCCAACACAGACCGCCATCACGTCTTCCAGCCAGGACTTGTCTCTGCAGGAAATAACACAGTTATCTAGAGCTCTGCTTGCAGAACACATTACTTAATTTTTTACCAACTTCTACACTACACCAGATGAAGAAAAAAAGGCGACAGTGTCGCTCTGCACAGTAACAGGACCGCCCCCCCCCCATTTAAAACAGTATCTTCAAAAAATAAAATAAATACATCACTGCAGTAATAATATCCCTTAATTAGCCCCTATGGTAATAATATCCCCTATCCTGGCCCTGTGTATCTCATTCCTGGCTCCAGCCATATGTTTTCCCATTCTGCCCTCATGAGTATCCATCGTGCCCCATCTGTTCCATGATCCTGCCCCATCTGTCCCCATGATCCTGACCCATCTGCCCCATGATCCTACTGCCCCATCTGTCTCCATCCTGCCCCGTCTCACATTCTGCCCCGTGTCTCACATTCTGCCCCGTGTCTCACATTCTGCCATCCTGTGTCTCACATTCTTCCCCGTGTCTCACATTCTTCCCCATGTCTCACGTCCTGCCCCGTGTCTCACTTCCTGTCCCGTGTCTCACATTCTGCCCCCCGTGTCTCACATTCCACCCCATATCTCACATTCTGCCCTGTGTCTCACATCCTGCCCCCGTGTCTCACATTCTGCCCCGTGTCTCACATTCTGCCCCCTGTGTCTTACATTGTGCTCCCCGTGTCTCACATTCTTCCCCCCGTGTCTCACATTTTGCCCCGTGTCTCACATTCTGCCCCCGTGTCTCACATTCTGCCCCCGTCTCACATTCTGCCTAGTGTCTCACATTCTGCCCGTCTCACATTCTGCCCCGTGTCTCACATTCTGCCCCGTGTCTCACATTCTTCCCCCTATGTCTCACATTCTGCCCCCCGTCTCATATTCTGCCCCCCCCGTGTCTCACATTCTGCCGTGTCTCACATCCTGCCCCCCTGTGTCTCACATCCTGCCCCCGTGTCTCACATTCTGCCCCCGTGTCTCACATTCTGCCCCCCCCCCCGTGTCTCCATCCTGCCCCGTGCTGTTTCCATATCTGCCCTCTGTGTTTCCATTTCTGCCCCGTGTTTTCATTCAGGCCCCCTGTATCTCCATCCTGCCCTCATGTCTCACATCCTGCCCCCTTGTGTCTCACATCCTGCCCCCTTGTGTCTCACATCCTGCTCCCTGTGTTGTTTCCATTGCTGCCTACTGTGTTTCCATTCCTGCCCCCTGTATCTCCCATCAAGCCCCCGTGTCTCCATTCTGCCCCGGGCTTCTGTCCTGGGCTTGCTGCATTCAGAAAAAAATTAAAAAACACCCTTCTCCTTACCTGGCCGCACTCCTACGCCGACGTACATCCCAGGCATTTCAGTGCGGACTTGCCGGCGAATGACACTGACGTCATACGCTGGCGACGTGCGCGGTCACGTCAGCTGCCAGCCTCCGATTGGCTGGCTGCTTTAACTACTGCCTTGCGGGCCCACACGGGCCTACAAGGCAATAGAGTAACTGAACCTGCGTCTTGGACGCAGGTTCAGTTACTGTATCGTCAGAAGCCTGCCGCTGGGGCCCGATGGGCAGATGAGACGGGGCCCCATACGCCAGTGAGGGCAGTAATGCCCTGATGACGGCCCTGGCCCTATGTATTATATATATAGCTTTGTATCTCAGCTCTATGTATTATATATACAGCTTTGTATCTCAGCTCTATGTATTATATATACAGCTTTCTACCTCTGCCCTATGTATTATATACTGTATATATATATACAGCTTTCTACCTCTGCCCTATGTATATATATATATATACATACAGCTTTCTACCTCTGCCCTGTATTATATATGTACAGCTTTCTACCTCTGCCCTATGTATTACAAAGCTGTATATATATATATATATATATATATATATATATATATATATATATATATATATATATTACATAGGGCAGAGGTAGACAGCTGTATATATATATAATACATAGGGCAGAGGTAGAAAGCTGTATATATATAATACATAGGGCTGAGATACAAAGCTGTGTATATATATATATATATATATATATATATATATATATATACAGCTTTGTATCTCAGCCCTATGTATTATATATATACAGCTTTCTACCTCTGCCCTATGTATTATATATATACAACTTTCTACCTCTGCCCTATGTATTATATACAGCTTTCTACCTCTTCCCTATGTATTATATACTGTATATACAGCTTTGTATCTCAGCCCTATGTATTATACATCACAGCACACATATATATATATATACAGCACAGAGCCACGTAGTATATTGCCCAGTTACGTAGTATACAGCACAGAGCCACGTAGTATAATGCCCAGCCATGTATGTCACAGGTTAAAAAATAAAAAATAAACATACTCACCTTCCGAGGGGACCCCTTGTAGTTCTGTCGCCTGTGTTCGGTGCAGGCGGCAGCTTCCGGTCCCAGGGTGTGATGACGTCGCGGTCACATGACCATGACGTCACGGCAGGTCCTTCTGGCGCAGGCGCACAGGGCCTGAGATGACATAGCGGTCACATGACCGTGACGTCACGGCAGGTCCTTCTCGCGCAGGCGCGCAGGGCCTGTGATGACGTCACGGTCACATGACCGTGACGTCATGGTAGGTCCTTCTGGCATACCATCCTTAGCACCGGAACATCGCAAGGAGCGGGAAAGGCGGCAGAAGGTGAGTATACAATGATTTTTTATTTTTTTTATTATTATATTAACATTAGATGTTTTTACTGTTGACGCCGCATAGGCAGCATCAATAGTAAAAACTTGGTCACACAGGGTTAATAGCGGCGGTAACGGAGTGAGTTAGCCACGGTATAACGCGGTCCGTTACGCCGGCATTAACCCTGTGTGAGCGGTGACTGCGGGGAGTATGGAGCGGGCACTGACTGCAGGGGAGTAGGGAGGGACTAATAGGACTGTGGCCGTCGCTGATTGGTCGCGGCAGCCATGACAGGCAGCTGGCGAGACCAATCAGCGAATGAATATCCGTGACGGAAGTTGCCAACAGACAGAAGGACGGAAGTGACCCTTAGACAATTATATAGTAGATACAGCTTTGTATCTCAGCCCTATGTATTATATATATACAGCTTTCTACCTCTACCCTATGTATTATATATATACAGCTTTCTACCTCTACCCTATGTATTATATATATACAGCTTTCTACCTCTGCCCTATGTATTATGTCCTCTCCCCTCTGTACCAGTCTGTCACTATAAACTTGTTTACTGTAAACGATATCTATAACTCTGTATGTAACCCCTTTCTCATGTACAGTACCATGGAATTAATGGTGCTATGTAAATAAATAATAATAATAATTATATATATATATATATATATATATATATATATATACACATACACAGCTTTCTACCTCTGCCCTATGTATTATCTATATATATGATTGTCTAAGGGTCACTTCTGTCTGTCGGTCTGTCTTTCTGTCTGTCACGGATATTCATTGGTCGCGGCCTCTGTCTGACATGTAATCCAAGTCGCTGATTGGTCGTGGCAAAACAGCCACGACCAATCAGCGACGGGCACAGTCTGGCAGAAAAATGGCCGCTCCTTCCTCCCTGCAGTCAGTGCCCGCTCTGTACTCCCCTCCAGTCTGCCCTCACACAGGGCTAATGGCAGCGGTAACGGACCGCGTTATGCCGCGGTGTAATGCTCTCTGTTACCTCTGCTATTAACCCTGTGTGACCAACTTTTTACTATTCATGCTGCCTATGCAGCATGAATAGTAAAACAATCTACTGTTAAAAATAATTAAAAAAATAAAAAATCGTTATATGCTCACCGTCCGTCGGCCCCTGGATCGACAACAGGCCTTTCCCGCTCGCGACGCTCCGGTAACTGGTCCATGCTGCGATCTCGCGAGATGATGACGTAGCGGTCTCGCGACCGCTACGTCATCATCTCGCGAGACCACAATGCACTCTTGAGACCGGAGCGCACGAGCAGTGTCGGTAACCGCTTTGCTTGGATCCGGGGGCTCCGGAAGGTGAGTATATAACTATTTTTTATTTTATTTCTTTTTTTTAACAGGCATATGATGCCCACATTGCTATATACTACGTGGGCTGGGCAATATACTACATGGGCTGGGCAATATACTACATGGGCTGTGCTATATACTACGTGGCTGGGCAGTATACTACATGTGCTGGGCAATATACTACGTGGCTGGGCAATATACTACATGGGCTGCGCAATGTACTGCGTGGGCTGCGCAATGTACTACGTGGGCTGCGCAATGTACTGCGTGGGCTGCGCAATGTACTGCGTGGGCTGCGCAATGTACTACGTGGGCTGCGCAATGTACTGTGTGGGCTGCGCAATGTACTGTGTGGGCTGCGCAATGTACTGCGTGGGCTGCGCAATGTACTGCGTTGGCTGCGCAATGTACTGTGTTGGCTGCGCAATGTACTGCGTGGCTGTGCAATATACTACGTGGGTTGTGCTATACACTACGCATACATATTCTAGAATACCCGATGCGTTAGAATCGGGCCACCATCTAGTATATATATATATATATATATATATATATATATATATATATATATATATACACACATACAGTGGGGCAAAAAAGTATTTAGTCAGTCAGCAATAGTGCAAGTTCCACCACTTAAAAAGATGAGAGGCGTCTGTAATTTACATCATAGGTAGACCTCAACTATGGGAGACAAACTGAGAAAAAAAATCCAGAAAATCACATTTTCTGTTTTTTTATCATTTTATTTGCATATTATGGTGGAAAATAAGTATTTGGTCAGAAACAAAATTTCATCTCAATACTTTGTAATATATCCTTTGTTGGCAATGACAGAGGTCAAACGTTTTCTGTAAGTCTTCACAAGGTTGCCACACACTGTTGTTGGTATGTTGGCCCATTCCTCCATGCAGATCTCCTCTAGAGCAGTGATGTTTTTGGCTTTTCGCTTGGCAACACGGACTTTCAACTCCCTCCAAAGGTTTTCTATAGGGTTGAGATCTGGAGACTGGCTAGGCCACTCCAGGACCTTGAAATGCTTCTTACGAAGCCACTCCTTCGTTGCCCTGGCGGTGTGCTTTGGATCATTGTCATGTTGAAAGACCCAGCCACGTTTCATCTTCAATGCCCTTGCTGATGGAAGGAGGTTTGCACTCAAAATCTCACGATACATGGCCCCATTCATTCTTTCATGTACCCGGATCAGTCGTCCTGGCCCCTTTGCAGAGAAACAGCCCCAAAGCATGATGTTTCCACCACCATGCTTTACAGTAGGTATGTGTTGTGAATTTGGATTCTGGGCTCCCCCGGTGGCTACTGGTGGAATTGAACTTGTGACATCATCTTCCCTGTTCACCTGTTCTGATTAGATCTGGGTGTCGCTATATAACCTGGCTTCTCTGTTAGATGCTTGCCGGTCAACAATGTTATCAGAAGCCTCTCTGTGCTTGTTCCTGCTCCCAGACATCTACTAGATAAGTTGGACATTCGTCCATGTTTTGTTTTTGTATTTTGGTTCCAGTTCACAGCTGCAGTTTCGTTACTGTGTCTGGAAAGCTCTTGTTGATCAGGAATTGCCACTCTGGTATTATGAGTTAATGCCAGAGTCCTAAAGTAATTTCTGGATGTGTTTTGTTAGGGTTTTCTACTGACCATGAAAGTATGCTTTCTGTCTTCTGCTATCTAGAAAGCGGACCTCAAATTTGCTAAAACTATTTTCCTGCTGCGTTTGTTGTTTCATCTCATATCACCGCCAATATATGTGGGGGGCTTCTGTCTCTTTTTTTTGGGGCATTTCTCTAGAGGTGAGTCAGGTCTTATATTTCCCTCTGCTAGCATTATTTAGTTCTCCGGCCGGCGCTGGGCATATAGGGATAAAAAGTAGGACATGCTACCTGGCTACTTCTAGATGATGCGGTAGGTTTAGTTCATGGTCAGTATAGTTACATCTTCCAAGAGCTTGTTCCTATAGAGGCTTATGCTAGTTCTCTGGCCATGGAGATCATGACAGTTTGACCGGCCCACTAAAGGGTTAAAATCCTTGGCTGAGAAAGGAGAGAAATAAGAAGTCTGCTGAGAGTTTTTTTTTTTTTTTTTTTTTTTTTCTGTGCTCTTAATTGGATCACTTGCCAGTCTGTCTATGCTGCAGTCTTTCTTTTTTTTCTCTCTCCTTATAATCTTTGAATGGCTTTGTGTTCACCTGTTAATAATGGATCTTCAGAGTGTAACTGCAGGTTTGAATAATCTCACCACGAAAGTACAAAATTTGCAAGATTTTATTATTCATGCTCCGGTATCTGAGCCGAGAATTCCTTTGCCGGAATTCTTCTCAGGGAATAGATCTAGCTTTCAGAATTTTAGAAATAATTGTAAGCTATTTTTGTCCCTGAAATCTCGTTCTGCTGGAGACCCTGCACAGCAGGTTGGGATTGTGATTTCCTTGCTCCGCGGCGACCCTCAAGACTGGGCTTTTGCATTGGCACCAGGGGATCCTGCGTTGCGCAATGTGGATGCGTTTTTTTTGGCCTTGGGCTTGCTGTATGAGGAACCTCATTTGGAACTTCAGGCAGAAAAAACTTTGATGTCCCTATCGCAGGGGCAAGATGAAGCTGAAATTTACTGCCAAAGATTCCGTAAATGGTCTGTGCTTACTCAGTGGAATGAGTGTGCCTTGGCGGCTACTTTCAGAGAGGGTCTCTCTGATGCCATTAAGGATGTTATGGTGGGGTTCCCTGTGCCTGCGGGTCTGAATGAGTCCATGACAATGGCCATTCAGATCGATAGGCGTCTGCGGGAGCGCAAACCAGTGCACCATCTGGCGGTGTCCACTGAGAAGACGCCAGAAAGCATGCAGTGTGATAGAATTCTGTCCAGAAGCGAGCGGCAGAATTTTAGACGGAAAAATGGGTTGTGTTTCTATTGTGGGGATTCTACTCATGTTATATCAGCATGCTCTAAACGTACTAAAAAGCTTGATAAATCTGTTTCCATTGGCACTTTACAGTCTAAATTTATTTTGTCTGTGACCCTGATTTGCTCTTTGTCATCTATTACTACTGACGCCTATATCGACTCTGGCGCCGCTTTGAGTCTTATGGATTGGTCCTTTGCCAATCGTTGTGGGTATGATTTAGAGCCTTTGGAAACTCTTATTCCTCTGAAGGGGATTGACTCCACCCCATTGGCTAATAATAAACCACAATACTGGACACAAGTGACTATGTGTATTAATCCGGATCACCAGGAGACTATTCGTTTTCTAGTGCTGTATAATCTACATGAGGATTTGGTGCTGGGATTGCCATGGCTGCAGTCTCACAACCCAGTCCTTGACTGGAGAGCTATGTCTGTGTTGAGCTGGGGATGTAAGGGGACTCATGGGGACGTACCTTTGGTGTCCATTTCATCATCTATCCCCTCTGAAATCCCTGAGTTCCTGTCTGACTATCGTGACGTCTTTGAAGAACCCAAGCTTGGTTCACTACCTCCGCACCGTGAGTGCGATTGTGCTATAGATTTAATTCCGGGTAGTAAATACCCAAAGGGTCGTTTATTTAATCTGTCTGTGCCTGAACATACTGCTATGCGAGAATATATAAAGGAGTCCTTGGAAAAGGGACATATTCGTCCATCGTCATCTCCCTTAGGAGCCGGTTTTTTCTTTGTGTCAAAAAAAGACGGCTCTTTGAGACCATGTATTGATTATCGGCTTTTGAATAAAATCACGGTTAAATATCAATACCCATTGCCGTTGCTGACTGATTTGTTTGCTCGCATAAAGGGGGCCAAGTGGTTCTCTAAGATTGATCTCCGTGGGGCGTATAATTTGGTGCGGATCAGGCAGGGGGATGAGTGGAAAACCGCATTTAATACGCCCGAGGGCCACTTTGAGTATTTGGTGATGCCTTTTGGTCTTTCTAATGCCCCTTCAGTCTTCCAGTCCTTTATGCATGATATTTTCCGCGATTTTTTGGATAAATTTATGATAGTGTATCTGGATGATATTCTGATTTTTTCGGATGACTGGGACTCTCATGTCCGGCAAGTTAAGAGGGTTTTTCAGGTTTTGCGGTCTAATTCTCTGTGTGTCAAGGGTTCTAAGTGCGTTTTTGGGGTTCAGAGAATTTCCTTTTTGGGATATATTTTTTCTCCCTCTTCCATTGAGATGGATCCTGTCAAGGTTCAAGCTATTTGTGATTGGACGCAGCCCTCTTCTCTTAAAAGTCTTCAGAAATTTTTGGGCTTTGCCAACTTTTATCGTCGATTTATTTCTGGTTTTTCGGATGTCGTTAAGCCATTGACCGATTTGACTAGACAGGGTGCTGATGTTGCTAATTGGTCCCCTGATGCTGTGGAGGCCTTTCAGGAGCTTAAGCGCTGTTTTTCTTCTGCCCCTGTGTTGCGTCAGCCTGATGTGACTCTTCCTTTTCAGGTTGAGGTTGACGCTTCTGAGATCGGAGCTGGGGCAGTGTTGTCGCAGAAAAGTTCTGACTGCGCCGTGATGAGGCCTTGTGCCTTCTTTTCCCGTAAATTTTCGCCCGCTGAGCGGAATTATGATGTTGGGAATCGGGAGCTTTTGGCCATGAAGTGGGCGTTTGAGGAGTGGCGCCATTGGCTCGAGGGGGCCAGACATCAGGTGGTGGTATTGACTGACCACAAAAATTTGATTTATCTTGAGACCGCCAGGCGCCTGAATCCTAGACAGGCGCGCTGGTCATTATTTTTCTCTCGGTTTAATTTTGTGGTGTCATACCTACCAGGTTCTAAGAATGTTAAGGCGGATGCCCTTTCTAGGAGTTTTGAGCCTGATTCACCTGGCAACTCTGACCCCACAGGTATTCTTAAGGAGGGAGTTATCTTGTCAGCCGTTTCTCCAGACCTGCGGCGGGCCTTGCAGGAGTTTCAGGCGGATAGACCGGATCGTTGTCCGCCTGATAGGCTGTTTGTTCCTGATGATTGGACCAGTAAAGTCATCTCTGAGGTGCATTCTTCTGCGTTGGCAGGTCATCCTGGAATTTTTGGTACCAGGGATTTGGTGGCAAGATCCTTCTGGTGGCCTTCCCTGTCACGAGATGTGCGAGGCTTTGTGCAGTCTTGTGACGTTTGTGCTCGGGCCAAGCCTTGTTGTTCTCGGGCTAGTGGATTATTGTTGCCCTTGCCTATTCCTAAGAGGCCTTGGACACACATCTCGATGGATTTTATTTCAGATCTGCCTGTTTCTCAGAAGATGTCTGTCATCTGGGTGGTGTGTGACCGTTTTTCTAAGATGGTTCATTTGGTTCCCCTGCCCAAATTGCCTTCTTCTTCCGAGTTGGTGCCCCTGTTTTTTCAAAATGTTGTTCGTTTGCATGGTATTCCTGAGAATATCGTTTCTGACAGAGGAACCCAATTTGTGTCTAGATTTTGGCGGGCATTTTGTGCTAGGATGGGCATAGATTTGTCTTTTTCGTCTGCTTTTCACCCTCAGACTAATGGCCAGACCGAGCGGACTAATCAGACCCTGGAGACATATCTGAGGTGTTTTGTGTCTGCTGACCAGGATGATTGGGTTGCTTTTTTGCCATTGGCGGAGTTCGCCCTCAATAATCGGGCCAGCTCTGCCACCTTGGTTTCCCCGTTTTTCTGTAATTCGGGGTTCCATCCTCGATTTTCCTCCGGTCAGATGGAATCCTCGGATTGTCCTGGAGTGGATGCGGTGGTGGAGAGATTGCATCATATCTGGGGGCAGGTGATGGACAATTTAAAGTTGTCCCAGGAGAAGACTCAGCTTTTTGCCAACCGTCACCGTCGTGTTGGTCCTCGGCTTTGTGTTGGAGATTTGGTGTGGTTGTCTTCTCGTTTTGTCCCTATGAGGGTCTCATCTCCTAAGTTTAAGCCTCGGTTCATCGGTCCGTATAAAATATTGGAGATTCTTAACCCTGTTTCCTTCCGTTTGGACCTCCCTGCATCCTTTTCTATTCATAACGTTTTTCATCGGTCGTTATTGCGCAGGTATGAGGCACCGGTTGTGCCTTCCGTTGAGCCTCCTGCTCCGGTGTTGGTTGAGGGTGAGTTGGAGTACGTTGTGGAAAAAATCCTAGACTCCCGTGTTTCCAGACGGAGACTCCAGTATCTGGTCAAGTGGAAGGGATATGGCCAGGAGGATAATTCTTGGGTCACTGCATCTGATGTTCATGCCTCTGATCTGGTTCGTGCCTTTCATAGGGCCCATCCTGATCGCCCTGGTGGTTCTGGTGAGGGTTCGGTGCCCCCTCCTTGAGGGGGGGGTACTGTTGTGAATTTGGATTCTGGGCTCCCCCGGTGGCTACTGGTGGAATTGAACTTGTGACATCATCTTCCCTGTTCACCTGTTCTGATTAGATCTGGGTGTCGCTATATAACCTGGCTTCTCTGTTAGATGCTTGCCGGTCAACAATGTTATCAGAAGCCTCTCTGTGCTTGTTCCTGCTCCCAGACATCTACTAGATAAGTTGGACATTCGTCCATGTTTTGTTTTTGTATTTTGGTTCCAGTTCACAGCTGCAGTTTCGTTACTGTGTCTGGAAAGCTCTTGTTGATCAGGAATTGCCACTCTGGTATTATGAGTTAATGCCAGAGTCCTAAAGTAATTTCTGGATGTGTTTTGTTAGGGTTTTCTACTGACCATGAAAGTATGCTTTCTGTCTTCTGCTATCTAGAAAGCGGACCTCAAATTTGCTAAAACTATTTTCCTGCTGCGTTTGTTGTTTCATCTCATATCACCGCCAATATATGTGGGGGGCTTCTGTCTCCTTTTTTGGGGGCATTTCTCTAGAGGTGAGTCAGGTCTTATATTTCCCTCTGCTAGCATTATTTAGTTCTCCGGCCGGCGCTGGGCATATAGGGATAAAAAGTAGGACATGCTACCTGGCTACTTCTAGATGATGCGGTAGGTTTAGTTCATGGTCAGTATAGTTACATCTTCCAAGAGCTTGTTCCTATAGAGGCTTATGCTAGTTCTCTGGCCATGGAGATCATGACAGGTATGGTGTTGGATGGATGCAACTCAGTATTCTTTTTCCTCCAAACACGACAAGTTGTGTTTCTACCAAACAGTTCCAGTTTGGTTTCATCAGACCATAGGACATTCTCCCAAAACTCCTCTGGATCATCCAAATGCTCTCTAGCAAACTTCAGACGGGCCCGGACATGTACTGGCTTAAGCAGTGGGACACGTCTGGCACTGCAGGATCTGAGTCCATGGTGGCGTAGTGTGTTACTTATGGTAGGCCTTGTTACATTGGTCCCAGCTCTCTGCAGTTCATTCACTAGGTCCCCCCGCGTGGTTCTGGGATTTTTGCTCACCGTTCTTGTGATCATTCTGACCCCACGGGGTGGGATTTTGCGTGGAGCCCCAGATCGAGGGAGATTATCAGTGGTCTTGAATGTCTTCCATTTTCTAATTATTGCTCCCACTGTTGATTTCTTCACTCCAAGCTGGTTGGCTATTGCAGATTCAGTCTTCCCAGCCTGGTGCAGGGCTACAATTTTGTTTCTGGTGTCCTTTGACAGCTCTTTGGTCTTCACCATAGTGGAGTTTGGAGTCAGACTGTTTGAGGGTGTGCACAGGTGTCTTTTTATACTGATAACAAGTTTAAACAGGTGCCATTACTACAGGTAATGAGTGGAGGAAAGAGGAGACTCTTAAAGAAGAAGTTACAGGTCTGTGAGAGCCAGAAATCTTGATTGTTTTTTTCTGACCAAATACTTATTTTCCACCATAATATGCAAATAAAATGATAAAAAAACAGACAATGTGATTTTCTGGATTTTTTTTTCTCAGTTTGTCTCCCATAGTTGAGGTCTACCTATGATGTAAATTACAGACGCCTCTCATCTTTTTAAGTGGTGGAACTTGCACTATTGCTGACTGACTAAATACTTTTTTGCCCCACTGTATATATATATATATATATATATATATATATATATATATATATATATATACAGCTTTTACAAAGATTTTATTTGGATTTTAAAATAACAGGCAAGAAAAGGGAATAAGGGCGGGATAGAACGGTGGGGGGGGGGAGAAGAGAGGGGTAATAATGGGGAGGGGAAAGAAGGGAGGGGCATAGGGAAAAATAACAATGCAACAATATAACAACAGTGATAATACATTTATAGGGTACATAATGTCCAGGTCATAAGGTATAAACGAAACAACTGCGAACCAACGCATAGACAAATAAACAAACGAGAGATTGCAAGCCAATTAAGGCCAATCATATGTGAGCAAATATTTAACAAGGATTGAACCGTTAGATAGTGCACGGAATATACAATTAAATGGTATTGCACCTAGAATTTGGTGGTGAGGGAATTAAGTAATGGGGGACGGAAAGGCCTTGTCCCATTTGTTCCATTTTTTGTAAAATCTTGCAAACTGATTGCTAATCAAAGCAAAATTCAGTTCATGTGATCTGTGTTGCTGGACTAGGTGAAGGATAGCCTCTGGATTTGGGAGTATTTTGTTTTTCCAGTGGAAAGTGATGAAGTTTTTTGCTACAAGACAAAGATGAATAAATATGGGTTGGAGTGCCAAGTCTAGTTCGTCCAGGTTAAGGGAAAAAAGGGCCATTTGAGGGGTGAGGGTTAAAGTTTTGTTAGAGAGTTTATTGAGAGTGGTAGAGATCCAAGACCAGACTATTTTGACTCTGGGACATTCCCAAAGCATATGCAATAGGTCTCCCTTGAAGCCGCAGTCTCTCCAGCAAAGGGGTGAGGATGAGTTTGAAGGACCGAAGTGTGCTAATTTTGCCGGAGTAAGGTACCAATTACTAATAGTTTTAAAGTATGTTTCTTGAAGTGGGAATGAGATTGTGGAGTTGTACGTTTTGGAGAGAGCTTCTTCCCATTGCTCAGGAGAAAAGGTGAATTTTAGGGTTTTTTCCCAGGTGATCATATAAGGGCTTTTTGACAAACTATCATCATTGTTGAAAGAGTCATAGAGAAAACCATGACTCCAGAAGATTTTATGGTGAGGATTGAGTAAGGCTTTTAATGAGGAGTGGGTAAAGTTCATTTTTCAATTAAGAAAAGCGAGGACAATATCTTTTAAGAGAATGAATTCTAAGAATAAGGAGTGAGGGACGTTAAAGTTTTTCCTCAGGGATGAAAAGTCTAAGAAATTGGAGCCGTTGTGGATATCTCCCAATTTTGTGATTTTTAATTCTGGCCAAATAGTAGGGAGGGTTACATTAGAGAGACTAAAAATAAGAGTAAGGGGTATGTTTTTAAGAATGGAGAATTTGTGTGTCTGTCTGCTTGGTTTGGAGAATTTACGCCAAGCTTGGGCAATGGCCAGGAATAGAGGGTGAGCGTTGAAGTTAGGAAGATGGTTTGAGATTGCTCGAGTGATGATATTACTTAACTGTTTGCCATTATTTAAATATAATTCCAAGTCAAACCAGGCCGGAGGTTCACGTTGGGAAATCCAATGGACACTTTGTTTAATCAGAAGGGTTTGATAATGGGCAATAATGTTGGGAAGGCCCATCCCACCATTCCCTTTCTTCCTGTATAATGATGAGGAAGAAGTCCTAGCTTTTTTTCCTCCCCACAAGAAGGTTTTAAACAAAGTTTGGATATTTGTTAGGAATATGACCGGGATGGGCAGAGGGAGGCATCGGAGAACATATAGAATTTTTGGAAGGATATGTGTTTTAAGGATATAATTTTTTCCCCACCAAGAGAGATTTTTTTCTTTAAAGATTAAGCAGTCTTTGCTTATTGAATCTGTCAAATTTCTCAGATTTATCTTCACCATAAGGTGGAGCTTGTTACAGAGAGTAATACCTAGGTAAGGAATCTCTCTGTTGCACCAGTTAAGGCATGTTTTATCCTTTATTGCATCCGTTTGTTTAGTGTCAAGATTGAGGGGAAAGATGTTTGATTTTGACTGGTTGATTTTGTAGTTAGATAAATCTGAGAACTTGTCCAGTTCACTAAAAACCTCAGATGAAGAGTTTTGGGGGTCAGTTAAAGTCAAAATGATATCATCTGCGAATAGGCTTATTTTGTGTTCCTTGTGTTGGGTATGGATACCTTTAATTTTGGCATTGCTAAGAATGTGTTCGGCTAGGGGTTCAAGGGCCAAGTTGAAAAGTAGGGGTGATAGAGGGCACCCCTGTATGGTGCCATTTGAGATAGTAAAGGGGTTTGAGATATGGTTGTTGGAGGTTATTTTCGTGCAAGGGTTTGAGTATAGTGCCATAATAGTGGTCACTAGTTTTTGATTGAATCCAAATTTGAAAAAAGTGTGTCTAAGGAAGTCCCAATTTATGCGGTCAAAGGCCTTCTCGGCATCTAGTGATATTAAAGTTGTTGGGGTTTTTGTTGAATTGGCATACCTGATGGCGTTTATCAATCTCCTTGTGGCTTCTGCGGGTTGTCTCCCATGTGTGAATCCCATTTGGTCGTTGGCCAGAAGATACGGGAGAAAATTACTCAATCTGTTGGCTAATATTTTGGAGAACAGTTTTATGTCTGTGTTGATGAGGGAAATAGGGCGATAATTGGTCATTAGTTCAGGGTCACCTTTAGGATTCGGGATCAGGACAATCGAGGCCTTAAGCATTTCCTTTGGAAATAACCCCCGGTCTGCGGCGAAGTTGAATACTTCTGCAAGGTGAGGAGATAAGAGTTTACTGAAGGTTTTGTAATATGAATTGTTGAAACCGTCGGGGCCTGGGGATTTGTGGAGGGGTAGTTTGTTAATAGTATCTTCTATTTCAATAGGGGAAAAAGGGGCAGACATAAAGGCCAAGTCGTCGGTTGATAAGGAGGGAAGATTAATTGAGTTGAGGTAATCATTGATAGCTGACGAGTTTGGTTGGGAAGAGGAAGAAGTTGATTTGAGCTTATATAATTTTTGGTAGAAGTGGGCGAATTCGTTAACTATATCTTGGGGGTGGGATAAAATACCGTTTTTGGAGGTGGCTACTATTCTATTGATTCTATTGTAAATTCTTTTATTCTTTACCCTATTTGACATGAACGAAGTCGGTTTATTTAGTGCGGAATAATATTTAAATTTTGAAGATTTTACTACAGCATCACAAGAAGTGGTGATGAGTGACTTGAAATTTTGTCTCGAGGTCAAGAGTTCAGGTTGGAGAGAGGAAGATTGGGAATGTTGGGCTAGTATTTCGGATTCTTTATTGTGGATTTGGGTTTGGACTTCCAAGATTTTCCTTCTATTCTCTTTTTTAATTTTTGACGAAATGTCAATGAAAGTACCTCTGAGTACAGCCTTGTGAGTACACCAATTGTTGAAAGGGTTGGTTGAGGAGGATTTGTTCTCTAGGAAGAATTGGGAAATGGCCTTTTCTATTTTTTGCTTGTGGAAGGTGTCGTGAAGGATGCTGGAGTTACATCTCCACATACTGGCTTTCTTAAGAGGGGGACCTAATTGAATAAGACTGTGTACTGGTGAATGATCCGAGAAAGATTTTTTGCCTATAGAGATCTCTTGGAGTCTGGGGAGAGTGAACACGTCCGTAAGGATTAGATCAATCCGGGATGCGGACTGGTGTACATCTGAAAAGAAAGTGTACTCTCTTGACGACGTGTTTAGGCACCTGAAGACGTCGAAAAGTTCGTTTTTAAAGATCCACTGATTTAGGTTATCTGAGGGACTGCGGGTGTGTGAGGAGGAGTCTATAGTGCTATCCGGTGTAATGTTAAAATCTCCAGCAAGAATTAGTTCACCTTTCCTAACCTTGGAAATGGTTTTCTGTCATGAATCCCCAATGGCGAGGGATAGCACAGGACAAGCAAAGTATAATAAATATCGGACGAGCTCTAGGGTGATGGAACCTGGGCTGACCGCTGCCCTACGCCTGACAAACGCAACTAGAGATAGCCAGGGAGCGTGCCTACGTTGGTTCTAGACGCCACGCACCAGCCTAAGAGCTAACTAGTACTGCAGAGAAAACAAAGACCTCACTTGCCTCCAGAGGAATTAACCCCAAAGGTATAGTTGCCCCCCACATGTATTGACGGTGAAATGAGAGGAAGGCACACACATAGAGATGATGTATATAGCATTAGCAAATAGAGGCCCGCTGAAAACTAGAAAGCAGAATGACACAAAAGGGGACTGAGCGGTCAGCAAAAAACCCTAATCAAAAAAACCATCCTGAGATTACAAGAACCCATGTGCCAACTCATGGCACATGGGGAGAACCTCAGTCCACTAGAGCAACCAGCTAACATAGAGACATTCTAAGCCAGCTGGACAAAAACCAAACAACTGAAAATCAGCACTTAGCTTATCCTGAAAGATCTGGGAGCAGGTAGGCAGGAACCAAACAGAGCACATCTGAACACATTGATAGCCGGCAAGGGAAATGACAGAAAGGCCAGGTAAAATAGGAAACACCCAGCCACTGATGGACAGGTGGAAACCAAAGGCCGCAACCCACCAAAGTCACCCAGTACCAGCAGTAACCACCAGAGGGAGCCCACAAACAGAATCCACAACAGTTTTCATGAGCTTGTTTAGAAAGCGAATCTGGTGACGGTTGGGGGCATAAAGGTTTACTAGGGTACAGATTTGGTCATTAATTTTGCAGATCAAGATGAGGTATCTACCGTTAGTATCTTTATGTTCCTCTATGATTTCAAAAGGAGTTGAAGAACTTATCATAGTGATTACACCTGCTTTTTTCTGGGGACCACAAGATGTAAAAATGTGGGGGAACTTTTTGTGATAGAGGTGTGGGTGGTTGTTAATCATGAACTTTGACTCCTGAATGCATGCAATGTCTATGTGTGATCTTTCTAGTTCCCTCCAGAGGGAGAACCTCTTCCATGGGCTATTTAGGCCTTTCACATTGTAGGAGGTGAGTTTGAAACTCATGATGGGTCTAATTTGGATTAGGTGCGGGGATGATCAGTAAAGAGCTAAGTAGCTTAGAACCTGGAACAAATGGATACAATGATGGAGACTGAACCAATACTTGAATACAATCAGTGTATATCAGCAAAAGAAGCAACCTGAAAAGAGAAAGGCAGATTGTTAACAATAAACAATAAACATAAGCAGAACACTAAGTAATGAACTGCTACTAAACACTCGGGGTATTTCACATGGACGGGTAATAGTGAAAACCAAAGTAGGCATAAAGAGAACCTAGTAGACAGTGAAGTTATTTCTCATGTTCCAGTATTTTGTCTTGGTCTGGAGATGGATCTTAGGAAGTTGGCGCCTTCCTCTGGGGTGAAGACAGGGATAACTTTGCCCTGGTGGCGGATTAGGAGCTTGAGGGGGAACCCCCAATTGTACAGGATTCCTTTATCTCTGAGGGCAGAGGTGACGCTGGAAAAGGAGCGTCTAGCGTCCAATGTAAATTTTGACAAGTCAGGAAAGACCTTCAGATCACTATACGGGTCCGGGAACGTTTTTTGGTCCTTTAGGTACTTTAGAATTTTTTCTTTCGTTTGGAAGAAGTGTACCCTCAGGATTGTGTCCCTTGGGACATCAGCTGCTAGTTTTAGGGGCTGCGGGAGTCTATGAGCCCTGTCTATCTCAAGATCAGAAGAAGAGAGGTTTGGGATAGCTGTTTTGAAGATATCTTTAATATGGTCAGAGAGATGTTCTGGAGGAATGGTTTCCGGGATGCCTCGTATCTTTAAATTATTGCGGCGGCTTCTATCTTCCACATCTGAGATTTTAAGCTTGAGTTTGTATACCTCAGCAGAAAGTTCCTCTAGGTCAAAGGACGAGTTAGCTGATTTGCGTTCAAGTTACAGCTTTGTATCTCAGCCTTAGGCTAGGGTCACATTGCGTTAGGGCAATCCGTTAAGCGCACAGCGCTAGCGGATTGCGCTAACGCAATGCTTCTATAGGGTCCACGTTCGGCGTCCCCGCTAGCGCAGATCCCCGATCTGCACTAGCGAGGAACGGACCTCGGGCGCGCCGCGGACGCTGCAAGCAGCGTCCGAGGTCCGTCACTCAAATGACGGCACATCGCTAGTGCACGCCCAATGTGGGCGGGCGCTAGCGACGCGTTCACCATTACAGGCTATGGCAGCGTTAACGGACTACGTTAACACCGCGTTATGCCGCGGTGTAACGTAGTCCGTTAAACGCGGTCACATAACGCAATGTGACCCTAGCCTTATGTATTATATATACAGCTTTCTACCTATGCCCTATGTATTATGTATATACAGCTTTCTACCTCTGCCCTATGTATTATATATATATATATACTCAGCTTTCTACCTCTGCCCTATGTATTATATAGATACATTATACAGCTTTCTACCTCTGCCCTATGTACAGTTAGGTCCATATATATTTGGACAGAGACACTATTTTTCTAATTTTGGTTATGGACATTACCACAATGAATTTCAAACAAAACAATTCAGATGCAGTTGTAGTTCAGACTTGCAGCTTTCATTTGAGAGTATCCACATTAAAATTGGATGAAGGGTTTGGGAGTTTCAGCTCCTTAACATGTGCCACCCTGTTTTTAAAAGGACCAAAAGTAATTGGACAGATTCAATAATTTTAAATAAAATGTTCATTTCTAGTACTTGGTTGAAAATCCTTTGTTGGCAATGGCTGCCTGAAGTCTTGAACTCATGAACATCACCAGACGCTGTGTTTCCACCTTTTTGATGCTACTCCAGGTCTTCACTGCGGTGGTTTTCAGTTGCTGTTTGTTTGTGGGCCTTTCTGTCTGAAGTTTAGTCTTTAACAAGTGAAATGCATGCTCAATTGGGTTGAGATCAGGTGACTGACTTGGCTATTCAATAATATTCCACTTCTTTGCTTTAACCCCTTAGTGACAGAGCCAATTTGGTACTTAAAGGGCCACTGTCACCCCACCCAGCCGTTATAAACTAAAAGAGCCACCTTGTGCAGCAGTAATGCTGCAGTCTAACAAGGTGGCTCTTTTAGTTTTTGATTCATTTATTACCTCAAAAAAGCGTTTTAAAAATTGGCCACACATACCAGATATTATACCGGGAGGCGGTCCGAAGCGTCCTGTATGAATCCCCCAACTGCCGTCACTCATCTCTTCAGGGCCGATGGTCCCCGCCCCCTGAGCGCTGTTATCGTCTGAAATCCGGCGCCTGCGCTGTGCGTGCCTGCCTGGGGCCTGCGCAGTGTTCATTGTCAGTGCGGCCACCTGAATCCCCTGCCCCGCACTGTTATTCATTATGCACAGTGCGGGGCTGGGGTTCCTGGGCATGCGCACTGCGCTGTTTAGACGCTCCCCAGCTCCGACGCTCCCCAGCTCCCCCGCCTTCCCAGGAACCCCAGCCCCGCACTGTGCATAATGAATAACAGTGCGGGGCGGGGGATTCAGCTACAGTGTGGCCGCACTGACAATGAACACTGCGCAGGCCCCAGGCAGGCACGCACAGCGCAGGCGCCGGATTTCAGACGATAACAACGCTCAGGGGGCGGGGACCATCGGCCCTGAAGAGATGAGTGACAGCAGTTGGGGGATTCATACAGGACGCTTCGGACCGCCTCCCGGTATAATATCTGGTATGTGTGGCCAATTTTTAAAACGCTTTTTTGAGGTAATAAATGAATCAAAAACTAAAAGAGCCACCTTGTTAGACTGCAGCATTACTGCTGCACAAGGTGGCTCTTTTAGTTTATAACGGCTGGGGGGGGGGTGACGGTGGCCCTTTAATGACCGAGCCAATTTTTACAATTCTGACCAGTGTCACTTTAAGAGGTTATAACTCTGGAACGCTTTATCGGATCCCGCTGATTCTGAGATTGTTTTTTCGTGACATATTGTACTTCAAGTTAGTGGTAACATTCCTTCGATATTAATTGCGATTATTTATGAAAAAAATGGAAATATGGCGAAAATTTTTAAAATTTTGCAATTTTCAAACTTTGTATTTTTATGCCCTTAAATCAGAGAGATATGTCACAAAAAAATAGTTCATAAATAACATTTCCCACATGTCTACTTTACATCAGCACAATTTTGGAAACAATTTTTTTTTTGTTTGGGAGTTATAAGGGTTAAAAGTTGACCAGCAATTTCTCATTTTTACAACACCATGTTTTTTTTAGGGACCACATCACATTTGAAGTCATTTTGAGGGGTCTATATGATAGAAAATAACCAAGTGTGACACCATTCTAAAAACTGCACCCCTCAAGCTGCTCAAAACCACATTCAAGAAGTTTATTAACCCTTTACGTACTTCACAGGAACTGAAACAATGTGGAAGAAAAAAATGAACATTTAACTTTTTTTTGCAAACATTTTACTTCAGAACCATTTTTTTTAATTTTCACAAGTGTAAAAACAGAAATTTTACCACAAATTTTGTTGTGCAATTTTTCCTGAGTACGCCGATACCCCATATGTGGAGGTAAACCACTGTTTGGGCGCACCGCAGAGCTTGGAAGTGAAGGAGCACCGTTTGACTGTTTCAATGCAGAATTGGCTGGAATTGAGATCGGACGCCATGTCGCGTTTGGAGAGCCCCTAATGTGCCTAAACAGTGGAAACCCCCCACAAGTGACACCATTATGGAAACTAGACCCCTTAAGGAACTTATCTAGATGTGTGGTGAGCACTTTTAACCCCCAAGTGCTTCACAGAAGTTTATAACGTAGAGCCGTGAAAATAAAAAATCGCATTTGTTTTCACAAAAATGATTTTTTCGCCCACAAATTCTTATTTTCACAAGGGTAACAGGAGAAATTAGACCACAAAAGTTGTTGTGCAATTTCTCCTGAGTACGTCGATACCCCATATGTGGGGTTAAACCACTGTTTGGGCGCACCGCAGAGCTTGGAAGAGAAGGAGTGTCGTTTTACTTTTTCAATGTAGAATTGGCTGGAATTGAGATCGGACGCCATGTCACGTTTGGAGAGCCGCTGATGTGCCTAAACAGTGGAGACCCCCCACAAATGACACCATTTTGGAAACTAGACCCCTTAAGGAACTTATCTAGATGTGTGGTGAGCACTTTAAACCCCCAGGTGCTTCACAGAAGTTTATAACGTAGAGCCGTGAAAATAAAAAAATCGCATTTTTTCTACAAAAATGATCTTTTTGCCTCCAAATTTTTATTTTACCAAGGGTAACAGGAGAAAATGGACCCCAGAAGTTGTTGTACAATTTGTCTTGAGTACGCCGACACCCCATATGTGGGGGTAAACCACTGTTTGGGTGCATGGCTGAGCTCGGAAGCAAAGGAGCGCCATTTGACTTTTCAATGCAAAATTGACTGGAATTGAGATCGGACGCCATGTCGCGTTTGGAGAGCCCCTGATGTGCCTAAACAGTAGAAACCCCCCAAAAGTGACCCCATTTTGGAAACTAGACCCCCCATGGAATTTATCTAGATGTGTAGTGAGAACTTTGAATGCCCAAGTGCATCACAGAAGTTTATAATGCAGAGTTGTGAAAATAAAAAATATATTTTTTTTAACAATAAAGATTTTTTAGCCCCCAAGTTTTTATTTTCACAAGGGTAACAAGAGAAATTGGACCCCAAACGTTGTTGTCCAATTTGTCCTGAGTATGCTGGTACCCCATAGGTGGGGGTAAACCACTGTTTGGGCGCATGGCAGAGCTCGGAAGGGAAGGAGCGCCATTTTGAAATGCAGGCTTTGATAGAATGGTCTGCGGGCGTTATGTTGCGTTTGCAGAGCCACTGATGTACCTAAACAGTAGAAACCCCCCACAAGTGACCCCATTTTGAAAACTAGACCCCCCAAGGAACTTATCTAGATATGTGGTGAGAACTTTGAATGCCCAAGTGCTTCACAGAAGTTATAATGCAGAGTAGTGAAAATAAAAAATAATTTTTTTTCCCACAAAAAAGATTTTTTTAGCCCCCAAATTTTTATTTTCACAAGGGTAACAAGAGAAATTGGACCCCAAAAGTTGTTGTCCAATTTGTCCTGAGTATGCTGGTACCCCATATGTGGGGGTAAACCACTGTTTTTTCACACGGCAGAGCTCGGAAGAGAAGGAGCGCCATTTTGGAATTCAGACTTTGATAGAATTGTCTGTGGGTGTTATGTTGTGTTTGCAGAGCCCCTGATGTACCTAAACAGTAGAAACCCCCCAAAAGTGACCAAATTTTGGAAACTAGACCCCCTAAGGAACTTATCTAGATATGTGGTGAGAACTTTGAATGCTCAAGTGCTTCACAGAAGTTTATAATGCAGAGTAGCGAAAATAAAAAAATATTTTTTTTTCCCACAAAAAAGATTTTTAGCCCCCAAGTTTTTATTTTCACAAGGGTAACAGGAGAAATTGGACCACAAAAGTTGTTGTCCAATTTATCCCGAGTACGCTGATGCCCCATATGTGGGGGTAAACCACTGTTTGGGCGCACGGCAGAGCTCAGAAGGAAGGGAGCACCATTTGACTTTTTTAGCGCAAAATTGGCTGTCGTGTTTGGAGACCCCCTGATGTACCTAAACAGTGGAAACCCCCAAATTATAACTCCAACCCTAACTCCAACACACCCCTAACCCTAATCTCAACCCGATCCATAATCCTAATCACAACCCTAATGATAATCACAACCCTAACCCCAAAACAGCCCTAATCTCAACCCTAACCATAACCCTAATCAAAACCCTAAATCCAACACACCCCTAACCCTAATCCCAACTCTAACCCTAACTTTAGCCCCAACCCTAACCATAACTTTAGCCCCGTCGTCACAAAAAGAGTTCAATGTAACCTTTTTTTTGTACGTCACGTCCGCCATTTCCGCGCATGCGTGGCCGTAACTCTGCCCCCTCCTCCCCAGGACATAGACTGGGCAGCGGATGCGTTGAAAAACTGCATCCGCTGCCCACATTGTGCACAATTTTCACAACGTGCGTCGGTACATCGGGCCGACGCATTGCGACCGCTCCGTACCGACGCAAGTGTGAAAGAAGCCTAAGGCTACTTTCACACTAGCATCGTACTCGGCCCATCGCAGTGTGTCGGGCCGACGTACCGACGCTAGCGTTGTAAGCGCCGCACAACGGGTGCAGCGGATGCTGTTTTTTCAACGCATCCGCTGCCCCATTGTTAGGTGTGGGGAGGCGGGGGCGGAGTTCCGGCCGCGAATGCGCGGTCGGAAATGGCGGACACGTCGCACAAAAAAGTTACATGTAGCTTTTTTTGTGCCGACGGTCCGCCAAAGCACGACGCATCCGTCACACGACAATGTGTGGCAATCCGTCGCAATGCGTCGCTAATGCAAGCCAATGGAGAAAAACCGCATCCTGCAAGCACTTTTGCAGGATGCGTTTTTTCTCCAACGACGCATTGCGACGGAAGCCAAAAAACGCTAGTGTGAAAGTAGCCTAACCCTAGCCCTAACCCTAAATTTAGCCCTAACTCTAACCCTAACTCTAACCCTAGCCCTAACCCTAACCCTAAATTTAGCCCCAACCCTAACCCTAGCTCTAACCCTAACCCTAGCTCTAACCCTAACCCTAGCTCTAACCCTAGCCCTAACCCTAACCCTAACCCTAATTTTAGCCCCAACTCGTCTCTCCTGCCGGCCGGCAGATGGCAGCAGATGGCGGGCGCACTGCGCATGCGCCCGCCATAAGGAAAAAGCCGGCCGGCAGGAGGAGACAGAAGAGGACCCAGGGACACCGGGTGAGTATCATAGGGTCCCCGAATCCCCCTATTTCTCTGTCCTCTGATGTGCGATCACATCAGAGGACAGAGAATTACAGATCGCTTTTTTTTTTTTTTGCGGTCGCCGGTAAACTGTTAATTACCGGCGATCGCAAAACAGGGGTCGGTGCAAACCGACCCCGATCATGTTCTTTGGGGTCTCGGCTACCCCCGGCAGCCGAGACCCCAAAGATCTTCCGGGTGCCGGGTGGCGGGCGCACTGCGTGTGCGCCCGCCATTTTTTCCCGGAAAAAAGATGGCGGCGCCCATCGGGAGCCACGAGGAGCACCGGGGGAGGTAGGTAAGTATCGGGGGGCTATTGGGGGCCATCGGGGACCACATTTCTCTGTCCTCCGATGTGCGATCACATCGGAGGACAGAGAAAATAAACGGCAAATCGCGTTTTGTTTTTTTTTGTTGCGACCGCCGGTAAACGGTTAATTACCGGCGATCGCAACTCGGGGGTTGGTAAAAACCCCCCAAATCATGTTCTCTGGGGTCTCGGCTACCCTTGGCAACCGAGACCCCAGAGAAAATCCGACTCTGGGGGGCGCTATTCACTTTTTCCACAGCGCCGTTAATTAACGGCGCTGTGGTTTAAGTACCCTTAGCGGCCGCCGTTAAAAGGCGTATCGGCGGTCGTTAAGGGGTTAATAAACTCCTGGGTTGCTTTGGCTTTATGTTTTGGGTCATAGTCCATCTGTAGTATGAAACGACAACCAATCAGTTTGGCTGCATTTGGCTGGATCTGAGCACAGTATGTCTCTGAATACCTCAGAATTAATTCGGCTGCTTCTGTCCTGTGTCACATCATCAATAAACACTAGTGACCCAGTGCCACTGTCAGCCATGCATGCTCAAGCCATCACACTGCCTCCGCCGTGTTTTACAGATGATGTGGTATGCTTTGGATCATGAGCTGTACCACGCCTTCGCCATACTTTTCTCTTTCCATCATTCTGGTAGAGGTTGATCTTGGTTTCATTTGTCCAAAGAATGTTCTTCCAGAACTGAGCTGGCTTTTTTAGATGTTTTTTAGCAAAGTCCAGTTTAGCCTTTTTATTCTTGATGCTTATGAGTGGCTTGCACCGTGTAGTGAACCCTCTGTATTTACTTTCATGCAGTCTTCTCTTTATGGTAGATTTGGATATTGATACGCCGACCTCCTGGAGAGTGTTGTTCACTTGGTTGGCTGTTGTGAAGGGGTTTATCTTCACCATGGAGATTATTCTGCGATCATCCACCACTGTTGTCTTCCGTGGGCGCCCAAGTCTTTTTGCATTGATGAGTTCACCAGTGCTTTCTTTCTTTCTCAGGATGTACCAAACTGTAGATTTTGCCACTCCTAATATTGTAGCAATTTCTCGGATGGTTTTTTTCTGTTTTCGTAGCTTGTTTCACCTGCATGGAGAGCTCCTTTGACCGCATGTTTAATCCACAGCAAAACCTTCCAAATGCAAGCACCTCACCTCAAATCAACTCCAGGCCTTTTATCTGCTTAATTGAGAATGACATAACAAAGGGATTGCCCACACATGTCCATGAAATAGCTTTGGAGTCAATTGTCCAATTACTTTTGGTCCCTCTAAAAACAGGGTGGCACATGTTAAGGAGCTGAAACTCCTAAACCCTTCATCCAATTTTAATGTGGATACCCTCAAATGAAAGCTGAAAGTCTGAACTTCAACTGCATCTGAATTGTTTTGTTTAAAATTCATTGTGGTAATGTCTATAACCAAAATTAGAAAAATGTTGTCTCTGTCCAAATATATATGGACCTAACTGTATATGTGTGTATATATATACACTCACCGGCCACTTTATTAGGTACACCTGTCCAACTTCTTGTTAACACTTAATTTCTAATCAGCCAATCACATGGCGGCAACTCAGTGCATTTAGGCATGTAGACATGGTCAAGACAATCTCCTGCAGTTCAAACCGAGCATCAGTATGGGGAAGAAAGGGGATTTGAGTGCCTTTGAACGTGGCATGGTTGTTGGTGCCAGAAGGGCTGGTCTGAGTATTTCAGAAACTGCTGATCTACTGGGATTTTCACGCACAACCATCTCTAGGGTTTACAGAGAATGGTCCGAAAAAGAAAAAAAATCCAGTGAGCGGCAGTTCTGTGGGCGGAAATGCCTTGTTGATGCCAGAGGTCAGAGGAGAATGGGCAGACTGGTTCGAGCTGATAGAAAGGCAACAGTGACTCAAATCGCCACCCGTTACAACCAAGGTAGGCCTAAGAGCATCTCTGAACGCACAGTGCGTCGAACTTTGAGGCAGATGGGCTACAGCAGCAGAAGACCACACCGGGTACCACTCCTTTCAGCTAAGAACAGGAAACTGAGGCTACAATTTGTACAAGCTCATCGAAATTGGACAGTAGAAGATTGGAAAAACGTTGCTTGGTCTGATGAGTCTCGATTTCTGCTGCGACATTCGGATGGTAGGGTCAGAATTTGGCGTAAACAACATGAAAGCATGGATCCATCCTGCCTTGTATGGAGCATCTTTGGGATGTGCAGCCGACAAATCTGCGGCAACTGTGTGATGCCATCATGTCAATATGGACCAAAATCTCTGAGGAATGCTTCCAGCACCTTGTTGAATCTATGCCACGAAGAATTGAGGCAGTTCTGAAGGCAAAAGGGGGTCCAACCCGTTACTAGCATGGTGTACCTAATAAAGTGGCCGGTGAGTGTGTATATATATATATATATATATATATATACACACACAGCTTTCTACCTCTGCCCTATGTAATATATATATATATATATATATATATATATATATATATATATATATACAGCTTTGTATCTCAGCCTTATGTATTATATATATACAGCTTTCTACCTCTGCCCTATGTATTATATATATACAGCTTTCTACCTCTGCCCTATGTATTATATATATATACAGCTTTGCATCTCAGCCTTGTGTATTATGTATACAGATTTCTACCTCTGCCCTATGTATTATATATATATATACAGCTTTCTACCTCTGCCCTATGTTTGCGTATGTATATATATATATATATATATATATATATATATATATTACTAGATGGTGGCCCGATTCTAACGGGTATTCTGGATTCTGGAATATGTATGCGTAGTGTATTAGTGTATAGCACAGCCCATGTAGTATATTGCACAGCCACGTAGTACATTGCGCAGCCCACGCAGTACATTGCGCAGCCCACGCAGTACATTGCGCAGCCAACGCAGTACATTGCGCAGCCCACGCAGTACATTGCGCAGCCCACGCAGTACACTGCGTACGCTGCGCAGCCCACGTTGTATATTGCGCAGCCCACGTTGTATATTGCGCAGCCCATGTTGTATATTGCGCAGCCCACGTTGTATATTGCGCAGCCCACGTTGTATAGTCACGTAGTATATTGCCCAGCCACGTAGTATATAGCACAGCACACGTAGTATATTGCCCAACCCATGTAGTATATTGCCCAGCCACGTAGTATATTGCCCAGCGCATGTAGTATACTGCCCAGCCACGTAGTATATAGCACAGCCCATGTAGTATATTGCCCAGCCCATGTAGTATATTGCCCAGCCCATGTAGTATATAGCAATGTGGGCATCATATGCCTGTTAAAAAAAAAATAAAATAAAAAAATAGTTATATTCTCACCTTCCGGAGCCCCCGGATCCAAGCGAAGCGGTTACCGACACTGCTCATGCGCTCCGGTCTCAAGAGGGCATTGTGGTCTCGCGAGATGATGACGTACCGCTACGTCATCATCTCGCGAGATCACAGCATGGACCGGTTACCGGAGCGTCGCGAGCAGGAAAGGCCTGTTGTCGATCCGGGGGCCGACGGACGGTGAATATATAACGATTTTTTATTTTTTTATTATTTTTAACATTAGATGGTTTTACTATTCATGCTGCATACAACACCAATAATGTATCCTATCGTGGTTAGCCAAGCATAAATAAATACCTACAAAGAAAGGCACCACATACAAAATATCATTAAAAAAGTCCTTTATAGGCAGCATGAATAGTAAAAAGTTGGTCACACAGGGTTAATAGCAGCGGTAACAGAGTGCATTACACCGCAGCATAACACGGTCCGTTACAGCTGCCATTAACCCTGTGTGAGGGCAGACTGGAGGGGAGTATGAAGCGGGCACTGACTGCGGGGAGGAAGGAGCGGCCATTTTTCCGCCGGACTGTGCCCGTCGCTGATTTTGCCATGACCAATCAGCGACTTGGATTACATGACAGACAGAGGCCGCGACCAATGAATATCCGGGACAGACAGAAAGACAGACAGACGGAAGTGACCCTTAGACAATTATATAGTAGATAATACATAGGGCAGAGGTAGAAAGCTGGGCAGCACGATGGCGCAGTGGTTAGCACAGCAGCCTTGCAGCGCTGGAGTCCTGGGTTCTAATCCCACCTTGGACAACATCTGCAAAGAGTTTGTATGTTCTCTCCGTGTTTGCGTGGGTTTCCTCCGGGCACTCCGGTTTCCTCCCACATTTCAAAGACATACTGATAGGTAATTTAGATTGTGAGCCCCATCGGGGACAGCGATGACAATGTGTGCAAACTGTAAAGCGCTGCGTAATATGTTAGCGCTATATAAAAATAAAGATTATTATTATTATATAATACATAGGGCAGAGATAGAAAGCTGTATATATAATACATAGGGCAGAGGTAGAAAGCTGTATATATATATATATATATAATACATAGGGACATAGGGCTGAGATACAAAGCTGTATATATATAATACATAGGGCAGAGGTAGAAAGCTGTATATATATATATATATATATATATATATTATTATTATTTTTTATTGTTATAGCGCCATTTATTCCATGGCGCTTTACATGTGAGGAGGGGTATACATAATAAAAACAAGTACAATAATCTTAAACAATACAAGTCATAACTGGTACAGGAGGAGAGAGGACCCTGCCCGTGAAGGCTCATAATCTACGAGGGATGGGTGAGAATACAGTAGGTGAGGATAGAGGTTTGGTCGATCGGTGGTTACTGCAGGTTGTAGGCTTGTCGGAAGAGGTGGGTCTTCAGGCTCTTTTTAAAGGTTTCGATGGTAGGCGAGAGTCTGATGTGTTGTGGTAGAGGGTTCCAGAGTAAGGGCGATACGTGAGAGAAATCTTGTATACGATTGTGGGAAGAGGAGATAAGAGGAGAGTAGAGAAGTAGATCTTGTGAGGATCGGAGGTTGCGTGTAGGTAAGTACCGGGAGACGAGGTCACAGATGTATGGAGGACACAGGTTGTGGATGGCTTTGGTTAGGGTTTTGTAGTGGAGTCTCAGGGCAATGGGGAGCCAGTGAAGGGATTGACAGAGGGGAGAGGCCGGGCAATAGCGGGGGACGGGTGGATTAGTCGGGCAGCAGAGTTTAGAATAGATTGGAGGGGTGCGAGAGTGTTAGGCCGGCCTCACACTTGGCGTAAGACAATACGCCACGTATTATACGTCCGTACTACGGCCGTAATACGGAGAAATGTTCCCAAAATATTGATCCGTAGTCAGGGTGTGTCAGCGTATTTTGCGCATGGCATCCTCCGTATGTAATCCGTATGGCATCCGTACTGCGAGATTTTCGCGCAGGCTTGCAAAACCGACATCTAATGGATTTATGTGCTCAAATGTTCGGGAAAACATATATACAGTATATATATATATATATATATATATATATATATATATATATATACAGTGGGGCAAAAAAGTATTTAGTCAGTCAGCAATAGTGCAAGTTCCACCACTTAAAAAGATGAGAGGCGTCTGTAATTTACATCATAGGTAGACCTCAACTATGGGAGACAAACTGAGAAAAAAAAATCCAGAAAATCACATTGTCTGTTTTTTTATCATTTTATTTGCATATTATGGTGGAAAATAAGTATTTGGTCAGAAAAAAACAATCAAAATTTCTGTCTCTCACAGACCTGTAACTTCTTCTTTAAGAGTCTCCTCTTTCCTCCACTCATTACCTGTAGTAATGGCACCTGTTTAAACTTGTTATCAGTATAAAAAGACACCTGTGCACACCCTCAAACAGTCTGACTCCAAACTCCACTATGGTGAAGACCAAAGAGCTGTCAAAGGACACCAGAAACAAAATTGTAGCCCTGCACCAGGCTGGGAAGACTGAATCTGCAATAGCCAACCAGCTTGGAGTGAAGAAATCAACAGTGGGAGCAATAATTAGAAAATGGAAGACATTCAAGACCACTGATAATCTCCCTCGATCTGGGGCTCCACGCAAAATCCCACCCCGTGGGGTCAGAATGATCACAAGAACGGTGAGCAAAAATCCCAGAACCACGCGGGGGGACCTAGTGAATGAACTGCAGAGAGCTGGGACCAATGTAACAAGGCCTACCATAAGTAACACACTATGCCACCATGGACTCAGATCCTGCAGTGCCAGACGTGTCCCACTGCTTAAGCCAGTACATGTCCGGGCCCGTCTGAAGTTTGCTAGAGAGCATTTGGATGATCCAGAGGAGTTTTGGGAGAATGTCCTATGGTCTGATGAAACCAAACTGGAACTGTTTGGTAGAAACACAATTGTCGTGTTTGGAGGAAAAAGAATACTGAGTTGCATCCATCCAACACCATACCCACTGTAAAGCATGGTGGTGGAAACATCATGCTTTGGGGCTGCTTCTGTGCAAAGGGGCCAGGACGACTGATCCGGGTACATGAAAGAATGAATGGGGCCATGTATCGTGAGATTTTAAGTGCAAACCTCCTTCCATCAGCAAGGGCATTGAAGATGAAGTGTGGCTGGGTCTTTCAACATGACAATGATCCAAAGCACACCGCCAGGGCAACGAAGGAGTGGCTTCGTAAGAAGCATTTCAAGGTCCTGGAGTGGCCTAGCCATTCTCCAGATCTCAACCCTATAGAAAACGTTTGGAGGGAGTTGAAAGTCCGTGTTGCCAAGTGAAAAGCCAAAAACATCACTGCTCTAGAGGAGATCTGCATGGAGGAATGGGCCAACATACCAACAACAGTGTGTGGCAACCTTGTGAAGACTTACAGAAAACGTTTGACCTCTGTCATTGCCAACAAAGGATATATTACAAAGTATTGAGATGAAATTTTGTTTCTGACCAAATACTTATTTTCCACCATAATATGCAAATAAAATGATAAAAAAGCAGAAAATGTGATTTTCTGGATTTTTTTTCTCAGTTTGTCTCCCATAGTTGAGGTCTACCTATGATGTAAATTACAGACGCCTCTCATCTTTTTAAGTGGTGGAACTTGCACTATTGCTGACTGACTAAATACTTTTTTGCCCCACTGTATGTCATTGAGACACATATATATATATTCTGTATTTAGATTTCATTCAGCGCGATATCTGTGAACAGCCGGTAATTCAATTGCCGGCTTTTCATTTCTCCTGCACAAACCCGACAGGATATGAGACATGGTTTACATACAGTAAACCATCTCATATCCCCTTTTTTTTTGCATATTCTAACTAATGTTAGTAGTGTGTATGTGCAAAATTTCAGCGCTGTAGCTGCTGAAATAAAGGGTTAAATGGCGGTAAAAATTGCTCCCGCACAATTTTCTCCGCCAGAATGGTAAAGCCAGTGACTGAGGGCAGATATTAATAGCCAGGAGAGGGTCCATGGTTATTGCGCCCCCCCCCCCGTGGCTAAAAACATCTGCCCCCAGCCACCCCAGAAAAGGCACATCTGGAAGATGCGCCTATTCTGGCACTTGTCCACTCTCTTCCCACTCCCTGTAGCGGTGGGATATGGGGTAATGAAGGGTTAATGCCACCTTGCTATTGTAAGGTGACATTAAGCCAGATTAATAATGGAGAGGCGTCAATTATGACACCTATCCATTATTAATCCAATTGTTGGAAAGGGTTAAAAAACACACACATGATTTAAAAGTATTTTAATGAAATGACCTACATTTCCTTCAGTCGCGGTGATGCGCCCCCTGGTGGATGTCCTCATATGACCTGGAGCGTGGGAAAAAGTTCCCAGGCTGCAGTTCATGAGAACATCCACCAGAGGGCGCCTCACCGCGACTCAATGTAAGTACAGATCCAGCTTTCCTTTCAGCACCCAGGGATTACAGGTACGAGCGAGTGGTTTATCGCAGCTCGTGCCTGTAATATTAGTTAACCCCTTCAGATGGATTACTTCGTGGGACGTGACAGGTCATCTGAAGGTATGTATCTTGTGCGTTTATTATTTTTCCAAGCGAGGGTGTTCCTGATGGATTGAGAGAACAATAAATTATTACAACAACCGCTGTGTTTATTTCATTAAACTACTTTTAAATCATGTGTGTGTGTGTGTTTTAAACCCTTTCCAACAATTGGATTAATAATGGATAGGTGTCATAATTGACGCCTCTCCATTATTAATCTGGCTTAATGTCACCTTCCAATAGCAAGGTGGCATTAACCTTTCATTACCCCATATCCCACCGCTACAGGGAGTGGGAAGAGAGTGGCCAAGTGCCAGAATAGGCGCATCTTCCAGATGTGCCTTTTCTGGGGTGGCTGGGGGCAGATGTTTTTAGCCACGGGGGGGCCAATAACCATGGACCCTCTCCTGGCTATTAATATCTGCCCTCAGTCACTGGCTTTACCACTCTGGTGGAGAAAATTGCGCGGGAGCCCACGCCAATTTTTTCCGCCATTTAACCCTTTATTTCAGCAGCTACAGCGCTGAAATTTTGCACATACACACTACTAACATTAGTAGTGTGGAATATGCAAAAAAAAGGGGATATGAGATGGTTTACTGTATGTAAACCATGTCTCATATCCTGTCGGGTTTGTGCAGGAGAAATGAAAAGCCGGCAATTGAATTACCGACTTTTCACTAACAACGCTGCGTATTTCTCGCAAGTCACACTGCAGGTCCGTGTGGAATCCATATTTTTCTCGCCCCATAGACTTTCATTAGCGATTTTTTTGCGCAATACGCTGACAAACGCAGCATGCTGCGATTTTGTACGGCCGTAGAAAGCCGTATAATACTGAACCGTAATATACGGCTAATAGGAGCAGCCCCATTGAGAATAATTGTGCCGTTTATTTTGCGAGTTTTACGGACGTAATTTCTGCGCTCTTACGTCCGTAAAACTCGCTAGTGTGAGGCCGGCCTTAGAGGGAAGGCCACAGAGCAGGAGCAGGTTGCAGTAGTCAAGCAGAGAGATGATGAGGGCATGGACTAGGGTTTTTGCAGATTCTTGGTTGAGGAATGTATGGATTCGTGAAATATTTTTGAGTTGATGTCGGTAGGAAGTGGAAAGGGCTTGGATATGTGGTTTGAAGGAGAGATCAGCGTCAAGGATTACCCTGAGGCAGCGAGCTTGTGGGACTGGGGAGAGTGGGCAGCCATTTACTGTAATGGATAGGTTCGTTGGGGGGGGTCGCGTGAGTTGGGGGAAAGATGATGAATTCTGTTTTGTCACTTCCGTCCTTTTGTCTGTCGGCAACTTCCGTCACGGATATTCATTCGCTGATTGGTCTTGCCAGCTGCCTGTCATGGCTGCCGCGACCAATCAGCGACGGCCACAGTCCTATTAGTCCCTCCCTACTCCCCTGCAGTCAGTGCCCGCTCCATACTCCCCACAGTCACCGCTCACACAGGGTTAATGCCGGCGGTAACGGACCGCATTATACTGTGGCTAACTCACTCCGTTACCGCCGCTATTAACCCTGTGTGACCAAGTTTTTACTATTGATGCTGCCAATGCGGCGTCAATAGTAGAAACATCTAATGTTAAAAAAAATTAAAAATCATTATATACTCACCTTCTGCTGCCTTTCCCGCTCCTCGCGATGTTCCGGTGCCAAGGATGGTATGCCAGAAGGACCTTCCATGACATCATGGCCCTGCGCGAGAAGGACTTGCCGTGACGTCACGGTCATGTGACCGCTACGTCATCGCAGGCCCTGCGCCAGAAGGACCTGCCGTGACGTCACGGTCATGTGACCGCGACATCTACACGGAAGAAAAACAGACACTACCGTAAAGCCTGCACACTACACCAATTTTGAACAATATATGAAATTTTTATTGGGTACACCAAAACAGCAAAAAACACATAAAACATAAGTAAAAACAGAACAATCGCACCCCACTCATAGGAACCCCTTAAGGCACTATATCTATATTCTATATGATTAATAAAATGATGACAAAAAATAACAAAAATATCAATACAAATATACAATAGTCACCACAAACATATGGAGCAATACAAATGTGCCTAAAACGACAAATGGGAAGGACCTCCTATAGAAAACATGAAATGTACATAAACCTATGCCATCGCTAATTTTGTGGCTAATATAAACCCTGCTCGGACCAGTGTGCAACCATAACAAAATAAAGTAGAAATGGCCACGGTCTCAAATAGAGCCATAAGCAAACCACCATGGCCCATAAGAGACAGGTAATAGGATGGCTGTGAATCACAGATCCATCATATGTGCAAATAGAATAGCACCAAACTAAATATATAAGCCATGATGGAAATCACAAACGGACCAGGATAAAGGAGGATACCAACCAGGAGGGGGCCCAGATGAAAAATTGGAGCGGGGTGCAACCCTAAATATATAAGCCATGATGGAAATCACAAACGGACCAGGATAAAGGAGGATACCAACCAGGAGGGGGCCCAGATGAAAAATTGGAGCGGGGTGCAACCCAACGCGTATCGCCGTAACCCGTATGACCGCGACATCATCACACCCTGGGACCGGAAGCTGCCGCCTGCACCGAACACAGGCGACAAAACTACAAGGGGCCCCTTGGAAGGTGAGTATATGTTTATTTTTTAACCTGTGACATACATGGCTGAGCAATATACTACGTGGCTCTGTGCTGTATACTACATGGCTCTGTGCTGTATACTAGGTGGCTGGGCAATATACTACGTGGGCTGTGCAATATACTACGTGGCTGGGCAATATACTATGTGGCTGGGCAATATACTACATGGGCTGTGCAATATACTACGTGGACATGCATATTCTAGAATACCCGATGCGTTAGAATCGGGCCACCATCTAGTATATATACTATGTACCAGTGTGTCACTGTAAACCTGTTTACTGTAAATGATATCTATAACTCTGTATGTAACCCCTTTCTCATGTACATCACCATGGAATTAATGGTGCTATATAAATAAATAATAATAAAATATATATATATATATATATATATATATATATATATATATATATATATATATATATATATATATATATATATATACACACACAGTTATATGAAAAAGTTTGGGCACCCCTATTAATCTTAAGCTTAATGTTTTATAAAAATTGCTTTTTTTGCAACAGCTATTTCAGTTTCATATATCTAATAACTGTTGGACACAGTAATGTTTCTGCCTTGAAATGAGGTTTATTGTGCTAACAGAAAATGTGCAATCTGCATTCAAACAAAATTTGACAGGTGCATAAGTATGGGCACCCTTATCATTTTCTTGTTTAAAATACTCCTACCTACTTTTTACTGACTTACTAAAGCACTTTTTTTGGTTTTGTAACCTCATTGAGCTTTGAACTTCATAGCCAGGTGTATGCAATCATGAGAAAAGCTACTTAAAGTGGCCACTTGCAAGTTGTTCACCTGTTTGAATCTCCTCTGACGAGTGGCATCATGGGCTCCTCAAAACAACTGTCAAATGATCTGAAAACAAAGATTATTCAACATAGTTGTTCAGGGGAAGGATACAAAAAGCTGTCTCAGAGATTTAACCTGTCAATTTCCACTGTGAGGAACATAGTAAGGAAATGGAAGAACACAGGTACAGTTCTTGTTAAGGATAGAAGTGGCAGGCCAAGAAAAACATCAGAAAGGCAGAGAAGAAGAATGGTGAGATCAGTCAAGGACAATCCTCAGACCACCTCCAGAGAGCTGCAGCATCAACTTGCTGCAGATGGTGTCACTGTGCATCGGTCAACTATACAACGCACTTTGCACAAGGAGAAGCTGTATGGGAGAGTGATGCGAAAGAAGCCGTTTCTGCAAGCACGCCACAAACAGAGTCGGCTGAGGTATGCAAAAGCACATTTGGAGAAGCCAATTTCTTTTTGGAAGAAGGTCCTGTGGACTGATGAAACCAAGATTGAGTTGTTTGGTCATACAAAAAGGCGTTATGCATGGCGGCAAAAAAACAGTGCGTTGTATAGTTGACAGATGCACAGTGACACCATCTGCAGCAAGTTGATGCTGCAGCTCTCTGGAGGTGGTCTGAGGATTGTCCTTGACTGATCTCACCATCCTTCTTCTCTGCCTTTCTGATGTTTTCTTGGCCTGCCACTTCTGGCCTTAACAAGAACTGTACCTGTGTTCTTCCATTTCCTTACTATGTTCCTCACAGTGGAAATTGACAGGCTAAATTTGTTAGACAGCTTTTTGTATCCTTCCCCTGAACAACTATGTTGAATAATCTTTGTTTTCAGATCATTTGACAGTTGTTTTGAGGAGCCCATGATGCCACTCTTCAGAGGAGATTCAAACAGGAGAACAACTTGCAAGTGGCCACTTTAAGTAGCTTTTCTCATGATTGCATACACCTGGCTATGAAGTTCAAAGGTCAATGAGGTTACAAAACCAAAAAAAGTGCTTTAGTAAGTCAGTAAAAAGTAGGTAGGAGTATTTAAAACAAGAAAATGATAAGGGTGCCCATACTTATGCACCTGTCAAATTTTGTTTGAATGCAGATTGCACATTTTCTGTTAGTACAATAAACCTCATTTCAAGGCAGAAACATTACTGTGTCCAACAGTTATTAGATATATGAAACTGAAATAGCTGTTGCAAAATAAACCATTTTTATAAAACATTAAGCTTAAGATTAATAGGGGTGCCCAAACTTTTTCATATAACTGTATGTATATGTATATATATATATATATACATACATATATACAGCTTTCTACCTCTGCCCTATTATATATATATATATATATATATATATATATATATATATATATATATATATATACACAGCTTTGTATCTCAGCCTTATGTATTGTATATATATACACTCACCGGCCACTTTATTAGGTACACCATGCTAGTAACGGGTTGGACCCCCTTTTGCCTTCAGAACTGCCTCAATTCTTCGTGGCATAGATTCAACAAGGTGCTGGAAGCATTCCTCAGAGATTTTGGTCCATATTGACATGATGGCATCACACAGTTGCCGCAGATTTGTCGGCTGCACATCCCAAAGATGCTCCATACAAGGCAGGATGGATCCATGCTTTCATGTTGTTTACGCCAAATTCTGACCCTACCATCCGAATGTCGCAGCAGAAATCGAGACTCATCAGACCAAGCAACGTTTTTCCAATCTTCTACTGTCCAATTTCGATGAGCTTGTACAAATTGTAGCCTCCGTTTCCTGTTCTTAGCTGAAAGGAGTGGTACCCGGTGTGGTCTTCTGCTGCTGTAGCCCATCTGCCTCAAAGTTCGACGCACTGTGCGTTCAGAGATGCTCTTAGGCCTACCTTGGTTGTAACGGGTGGCGATTTGAGTCACTGTTGCCTTTCTATCAGCTCGAACCAGTCTGCCCATTCTCCTCTGACCTCTGGCATCAACAAGGCATTTCCGCCCACAGAACTGCCGCTCACTGGATTTTTTTTCTTTTTCGGACCATTCTCTGTAAACCCTAGAGATGGTTGTGCGTGAAAATCCCAGTAGATCAGCAGTTTCTGAAATACTCAGACCAGCCCTTCTGGCACCAACAACCATGCCACGTTCAAAGGCACTCAAATCACCTTTCTTCCCCATACTGATGCTCGGTTTGAACTGCAGGAGATTGTCTTGACCATGTCTACATGCCTAAATGCACTGAGTTGCCGCCATGTGATTGGCTGATTAGAAATTAAGTGTTAACAAGAAGTTGGACAGGTGTACCTAATAAAGTGGCCAGTGAGTGTATATATATATATATATATATATATATATATATATATATATATATATATATATAGCTTTCTACCTCAGCCCTATGAATTATATATATACAGCTTTCTACCTCTGCCCTATGTATTATATATATACAGCTTTCTACCTCTGCCCTATGTATTGTGTATATATACATCTTTGTATCTCTGCCCTGTGTAGCATATCTTCCTTTCTAGCACTGCCTTGTGCACGTTCCCCGGCTGCCCCATACCCCACATCCCCAGCACACAGATCCCTCTGTCGCAGCAGCGCCCTCTCTGGTCACACACAGCTGATACCGCCCCCTGTAGAAGAGACGCTGCATTCCCGTTACGTCACTGGGCTTTCTTTCGCGCTCCAAAAACTTTATGGTGTTGTTGCCATGACTCCGCTCAGCTCCGTGGGAGAATACCTGACGTCAGGGAATTTCCGCTTTGCGAAAGTTCACGGCGACTTGCAGCAGGGTTTATGATCTGCTTTCTGGGCTGTTACCTGGGACAGCGCCGGTGAGAGAGAGGGGCGGCGGGGGAAGGTAAGGCCGGTGACACTGTGGCGGCCGGGACCGGTATGTGACGGGACCGTGGACACGTCTGTGAGGGCTGAGCGGGTACGTGCCTCCGGTGTGAGTCTGTCTCCCTGCTGTCACCTGTCAGCACAGCAGCTCTCTCTCTCTCTCTCTGTCTGTGTTTGTGTGTCTCTCTGTCTGTCTCGCGCTCTCTTTCACTGTCTCTCATTGTGTCTCTTTCTGCCCTTCTGCCTGTGTGTCTGTCTCTCTCTTCCTGTGCCGTTCTCTCTATTTTCTCTCTTCTCTCCTTTCTCTTCTCTCTACCGGACTCAAGTTAGTCTGCAGTTAGCTATTAGTTAGTTATTATATTTTCATGTATGGTGAATTATACATAGAGTGGATATTGTTTGGGTAAAATTTTGTTCAGGACTTTGAGATGTTTATTTTGACTACTTGTGGTCCTGGGTTATTCACGTAAATCGCTTATTTATGTCGCGCATAATCAAACGCACTCAATCGTACATAAGTACAATTTAAAAAGAGGTACCCTGGACCACTAGCACTCAAAATGACCAGTTCAATGTCCTGAATAATATTTGCCAAAAAAATGTCAACTCTGTGTAGTTAAGAAGTTATTCCCGTAAATCGCTTATTTTTGTATGTTAACGGAAACTTGGAAGAGTTTCACCAGTAACTTGCTAGGACTATCATCAAAATGTACTTCATGGCCAGAATGTTGTCAACTACATCCAGTAAGACATTAATTATTCACAGAATCAGCTTACCTTGAACCACAAGTAGTCAAATGTAACAATTTCAAGTTCTGCACATAATCTGAAATAAAATATCAGAACTCTGTATAGTTCAGAAGCGAAAAGGAAAAATCACTTATTTCCGTGTGTGAAAATAAACATGGTAAAATGTCGTTAATAACGTATTAGGTGTGTTTTCAACATTTTTTATACCTTGTCAGTAAACAATGCCATCAGTTTGGGAGTTAGACCAGAGTCACACACAACGTATAAAAATGCGGTCCGTTTTTGATGGCCGATATACGCAGAAAGTTTCCTGAACAGTGATCTGTATTCAATGCGAGGATGCGATTATTTTATTTTTTTTTTTTCTCCAAAAATTATCCGTGTGGCATCCGTACGACAAAATTTTCTCGCCGGCTTGCAAAATGGACACAGAATGGATCCATGGCCTCAAATATTCGTAAAAATATATATAAAGTCTCTCACTCACTCACTCACACACTCTCTCACTCTCTCTCTCACTCACACACACACACACACACACACACACACACACACACAAATGTCACGTGTCCGAAAATGTTACCAATAAAAACGTCAACTCGTCCCGCAAAAAACAAGATCTCACATGACTCTGTGGACTCAAATATGGAAAAATTACAGCTCTCAAAATGTGGTAACGCAAAAAATATTTTTTGCAATGAAAAGCGTCTTTCAGTGTGTGACAGCTGCCAATCATAAAAATCCGCTAAATAACCCACTGTAAAAGTAAATCAAACCCCCCTTCATCACCCCCTTAGTTAGGGAAAAATAACAAAAATTAAAAAATGTATTTATTTCCATTTTCCCATTAGGGTTAGGGTTAGGGCTAGAGTTAGGACTAGAGTTAGGGCTAGGGTTAGGGCTAGGGTTGGGGCTAGGGTTAGGGTTAGGGCTAGGGTTAGGGCTAGGGTTAGGGCTAGGGTTAGGGCTAGTGTTAGGGCTAGGGTTAGGGCTAGGGTTGGGGCTAGGGTTGGGGCTACAGTTAGGGTTGGGGCTAAAGATAGGGTTAGGGTTTGGATTACATTTACGGTTGGGAATAGGGTTGGGTGTGTCTGGGTTAGAGGAGTGGTTAGGGTTACTGTTGGGATTAGGGTAAGGGGTGTGTTTGGATTAGGGTTTCAGTTATAATTGGGGGGTTTACACTGTTTAGGCACATCAGGGGCTCTCCAAACGGGACATGGCATCCGATCTGAATTCCAGCCAATTCTGCGTTGAAAAAGGAAAACAGTGCTCCTTCCCTTCAGAGCTCTCCCGTGTGCCCAAACAGGGGTTTACCCCAACATATGGGGTATCAGCGTACTCAGGACAAATTGGACATCATCTTTTGGGGTCCAATTTATCCTGCTACCCTTGGGAAAATACAAAACTGGGGGCCAAAAAATAAGTTTTGTGGGAAAAAAAAGATTTTTTATTTTCACGGCTCTGCGTTGTAAACTGTAGTGAAACACTTGGGGGTTCAAAGTTGTCACAACACATCTAGATAAGTTCCTTGGGGGGTCTAGTTTCCGATATGGGGTCACTTGTGGGGTGTTTGTACTGTTTGGGTACATCAGGGGCTCTGCAAATGCAACGTGACGCCTGCAGACCAATCCATTTAAGTCTGCATTCCAAATGGCGCTCCTTCCCTTCCGAGCTCTGTCATGCGCCCAAACAGTGGTTCCCCCCCACATATGGGGTATCAGCGAACTCAGGACAAATTGAACAACAACTTTTGGGGTCCAATTTATCCTGATACCCTTGTGAAAATACAAAACTGGGGGCTAAAAAATCATTTTTGTGAAAAAAAAAAAAGGAATTTTTATTTTCACGGCTCTGCGTTATAAACTGTAGTGAAACACTTGGGGTTTCAAAGTTCTCACAACACATCTAGATAAGTTCCTTGGGGGGTCTAGTTTCCAATATGGGGTCACTTGTGGGGGGTTTGTACTGTTTGGGTACATCAGGGGCTCTGCAAATGCAACGTGACGCCTGCAGACCAATCCATTTAAGTCTGCATTCCAAATGGCACTCCTTCCCTTCCGAGCTCTGTCATGCGCCCAAACAGTGGTTCCCCCCCACATATGGCGTATCAGCGTACTCAGGACAAATTGGACAACAATGTTTGGGGTCCAATTTATCCTGATACCCTTGTGAAAATACAAAACTGGGGGCTAAAAATCATTTTTGTGAAAAAAAAAAAAAAAAAAAAGTTTTATTTTCACGGCTCTGCGTTATAAACTGTAGTGAAACACTTGGGGGTTCAAAGCTATCAAAACACATCTAGATAAGTTCCTTAGGGGGTCTACTTTCCAAAATGGTGTCACTTGTGGGGGTTTTTAATGTTTAGGCACATCCAGGGGCTCTCCAAACACAACATGGCATCCCATCTTAATTCCAGTCAATTTTGCATTGAAAAGTAAAATAGCGCTCCTTCCCTTCCGAGCTCTGCCCTGCGCCCAAACAATGGTTTACCCCCACATATGGGGTATCAGCGTACTCAGGACAAATTGCACAACAATTTTTGCGGTCCAATTTCTTCTCTTACCCTTGGGAAAATAAAAAATTGGGGGCGAAAAGATCATTTTTGTGAAAAAATATGATTTTTTATTTTTATGGCTCTGCATTATAAACTTCTGTGAAGCACTTGTTGGGTCAAAGTGCTCACCATACATCTAGATAAGATCCTTAGGGGGTCTACTTTCCAAAATGGTGTCACTTGTGGGGGGTTTCAATGTTTAGGCACATCAGGGGCTCTCCAAATGCAACATGGCGTCCCATCTCAATTCCAGTCAATTTTGCATTGAAAAGTCAAATGGCGCTCCTTTCCTTCCGAGCTCTGCCATGCGCCCAAATAGTGGTTTACCCCCACATATGGGGTATCAGCGTACTCAGGACAAATTGTACAACAGATTTTGGGGTCTATTGTTGTGAATTTGCTTTTTGCTCCCTCTAGTGGTTACTAGTTTTTTGACTCTGGTTTTTCTGTCATTCCTTTTATCCGCACCTGGGTCGTTAGTTAGGGGTGTTGCTATTTAAGCTCCCTGGACCTTCAGTTCAATGCCTGGCAACGTAGTTATCAGAGCTAGTCTGCTGTGCTCTTGTCTACTGATCCTGGTTCCAGTTATATCAGCTAAGTCTGCCTTTTGCTTTTTGCTATTTGTTTTGGTTTTGTATTTTTGTCCAGCTTGTTCCAAATCTATATCCTGACCTTTACTGGAAGCTCTAGGGGGCTGGTGTTCTCCCCCCGGACCGTTAGACGGTTCGGGGGTTCTTGAATTTCCAGTGTGGATTTTGATAGGGTTTTTGTTGACCATATAAGTTACCTTTCTTTATTCTGCTATCAGTAAGCGGGCCTCTCTGTGCTAAACCTGGTTCATTTCTGTGTTTGTCATTTCCTCTTACCTCACCGTCATTATTTGTGGGGGGCTTCTATCCAGCTTTGGGGTCCCCTTCTCTGGAGGCAAGAAAGGTCTTTGTTTTCCTCTACTAGGGGTAGCTAGATTCTCCGGCTGGCGCGTGTCATCTAGAATCAACGTAGGAATGATCCCCGGCTACTTCTAGTGTTGGCGTTAGGAGTAGATATATGGTCAACCCAGTTACCACTGCCCTATGAGCTGGATTTTTGTATTCTGCAGACTTCCACGTTCCTCTGAGACCCTCGCCATTGGGGTCATAACAGTTTGCCAGGCCAGTATTAAATGTTTAATGCATTGCAGAAGAGGGATTATAAGAGAGAAGATTCTGAGTTGTTTTTTTTTTTTTTCTCCTTCCCCTTTACCTCAGAGTGGCTATGCTTGCTGCAGACATGAATGTCCAGACCTTGATTACAAGTGTGGACCAGCTGGCTACTCGTGTGCAGGGCATACAAGACTATGTTATCAGAAATCCTAGGTCAGAACCTAAAATACCGATTCCTGAACTGTTTTCCGGAGACAGGTTTAAGTTTAGGAATTTCGTGAATAATTGTAAATTGTTTTTGTCCCTGAGACCCTGTTCATCAGGAGATTCTGCTCAGCAAGTAAAAATTGTTATTTCGTTCTTACGGGGCGACCCTCAGGATTGGGCTTTTTCGCTGGCGCCAGGAGATCCGGCATTGGCTGATCTTGATGCGTTTTTTCTGGCGCTCGGTTTACTTTATGAGGAACCCAATCTTGAGATTCAGGCAGAAAAGGCCTGAGTCTTGTCCACCTGACAGACTGTTTGTCCCGGACAAGTGGACCAGCAGAGTCATTTCCGAGGTTCATTCCTCGGTGTTGGCAGGTCACCCGGGAATTTTTGGCACCAGAGATCTGGTGGCCAGGTCCTTTTGGTGGCCTTCCTTGTCAAGGGATGTGCGGTCATTTGTGCAGTCCTGTGGGACTTGTGCTCGAGCTAAGCCTTGCTGTTCTCGTGCCAGCGGTTTGCTCTTGCCCTTGCCTGTCCCGAAGAGACCTTGGACACATATCTCCATGGATTTCATTTCTGATCTTCCGCTATCTCAGGGCATGTCCGTTATCTGGGTGATATGTGATCGCTTCTCCAAGATGGTCCATTTGGTTCCTTTGCTTAAGCTGCCTTCCTCTTCCGATCTGGTTCCTGTGTTTTTCCAGAACGTGGTTCGTTTGCACGGCATCCCTGAGAATATTGTGTCAGACAGAGGATCCCAGTTCGTTTCCAGGTTCTGGCGATCCTTTTGTAGTAGGATGGGCATTGATTTGTCGTTTTCGTCTGCTTTCCATCCTCAGACTAATGGACAGACGGAGCGAACCAATCAGACTTTGGAGGCTTATTTGAGGTGTTTTGTCTCTGCTGATCAGGACGATTGGGTGACATTCTTGCCGTTGGCTGAGTTTGCCCTTAATAATCGGGCTAGTTCCGCCACCTTGGTTTCGCCTTTTTTCTGCAACTCTGGTTTCCATCCTCGCTTTTCTTCGGGTCATGTGGAGCCTTCTGACTGTCCTGGGGTGGATTCTGTGGTGGATAGGTTGCAGCAGATCTGGAATCATGTGGTGGACAACTTGAAGTTGTCACAGGAGAAGGCTCAGCGCTTTGCCAACCGCCGCCGCGGTGTGGGTCCCCGACTACGCGTTGGGGATTTGGTGTGGCTTTCTTCCCGCTTTGTTCCTATGAAGGTCTCCTCTCCCAAATTTAAACCTCGTTTTATTGGGCCTTACAAGATATTGGAAATCCTTAATCCTGTATCTTTTCGTCTGGATCTTCCTGTGTCGTTTGCTATTCACAATGTATTTCATAGATCCTTGTTGCGGCGGTACATTGTGCCTGTAGTTCCTTCTGCTGAGCCTCCTGCTCCGGTGTTGGTTGAGGGCGAGTTGGAGTACGTGGTGGAGAAAATCTTGGATTCTCGCCTCTCCAGGCGGAGGCTTCAGTACCTGGTCAAGTGGAAGGGCTATGGTCAGGAGGATAATTCCTGGGTGGTCGCCTCTGATGTTCATGCGGCCGATTTAGTTCGTGCCTTTCATGCCGCTCATCCTGATCGCCCTGGTGGTCGTGGTGAGGGTTCGGTGACCCCTCACTAAGGGGGGGGTACTGTTGTGAATTTGCTTTTTGCTCCCTCTAGTGGTTACTAGTTTTTTGACTCTGGTTTTTCTGTCATTCCTTTTATCCGCACCTGGGTCGTTAGTTAGGGGTGTTGCTATTTAAGCTCCCTGGACCTTCAGTTCAATGCCTGGCAACGTAGTTATCAGAGCTAGTCTGCGGTGCTCTTGTCTACTGATCCTGGTTCCAGTTATATCAGCTAAGTCTGCCTTTTGCTTTTTGCTATTTGTTTTGGTTTTGTATTTTTGTCCAGCTTGTTCCAAATCTATATCCTGACCTTTACTGGAAGCTCTAGGGGGCTGGTGTTCTCCCCCCGGACCGTTAGACGGTTCGGGGGTTCTTGAATTTCCAGTGTGGATTTTGATAGGGTTTTTGTTGACCATATAAGTTACCTTTCTTTATTCTGCTATCAGTAAGCGGGCCTCTCTGTGCTAAACCTGGTTCATTTCTGTGTTTGTCATTTCCTCTTACCTCACCGTCATTATTTGTGGGGGGCTTCTATCCAGCTTTGGGGTCCCCTTCTCTGGAGGCAAGAAAGGTCTTTGTTTTCCTCTACTAGGGGTAGCTAGATTCTCCGGCTGGCGCGTGTCATCTAGAATCAACGTAGGAATGATCCCCGGCTACTTCTAGTGTTGGCGTTAGGAGTAGATATATGGTCAACCCAGTTACCACTGCCCTATGAGCTGGATTTTTGTATTCTGCAGACTTCCACGTTCCTCTGAGACCCTCGCCATTGGGGTCATAACAGTCTATTTTCTCCTGTTACCCTTGGTAAAATAAAACAAATTGGAGCTGAAATAAATTTTGTGTGAAAAAAAGTTAAATGTTTATTTTTATTTAAACATTCCAAAAATTCCTGTGAAACACCTGAAGGGTTAATAAACTTCTTGAAAGTGGTTTTGAGTACCTTGAGGGGTGCAGTTTTTAGAATGGTGTCACACTTGGGTATTTTCTATCATATAGACCCCTCAAAATTACTTCAAATGAGATGTGGTCCCTAAAAAAAAAATGGTGTTGTAAAAATGAGAAATTGCTGGTCAACTTTTAACCCTTATAACTCCGTCACAAAAAAAAATGTTGGTTCCAAAATTGTGCTGATGTAAAGTAGACATGTGGGAAATGTTACTTATTAAGTATTTTGCGTGACATATGTCTGTGATTTAAGGGCATAAAAATTCAAAGTTGGAAAATTGCGAAATTTTCAAAATTTTCGCCAAATATTCGTTTTTTTTTCACAAATAAATGCAAGTTATATCGAAGAAATTTTACCACTATCATGAAGTACAATATGTCACGAGAAAAAAATGTCAGAGTCGCCAAGATCCGTTGAAGCGTTCCAGAGTTATAACCTCATAAAGGGACAGTGGTCAGAATTGTAAAAATTGGCCTGGTCATTAACGTGCAAACCACCCTTGGGGGTGAAGGGGTTAACCCAATATTAATAAAGGGTTTAAAAAACACACACACATTAGGAAAAAAGTATTTTTATGAAATAAAGACACATGGTGTTGTAATAGTTTATTAACCCCTTCATGACCCAGCCTATTTTGACCTTAATGACCTGGCCGTTTTTTGCAATTCTGACCAGTGTCCCTTTATGAGGTAATAACTCAGGAACGCTTCAACGGATCGTAGCGGTTCTGAGATTGTTTTTTCGTGGCTGCTCCCGGGATTACTCCACACAGCGTGACGGACCGGACGTCTATAAGTGCCATATGCAGCGGCGGATACACGCCCTCCTTCTCTCTTCAAGGATCTGAGACGCTCCAGGTGCGCTTTCCATCCCGGGTTGCCTAGGCTCATATACCTCATTGTCCTATGCTTCCAGTTTTGTTAAGGATATTTCTGATGAAGGTCTTGTGATTTGACCGAAAACGTTTAAATAATCTTTGAACTGGATGCACAAATAAATGGGATGTTCACTTTTTTCATCTGAAAGAAACCATTTGAGTGCCAAGTGATTTATTACAATTGGATTGACGGGCTGGAAACCTGACTTGGGCACCACACAGGATCCTTGAGTGCCGTGTGTTTTGTCTTTATATTGGGCTTCATGTTAGTGGTAAGTTTAGGTCGATCATTTTTGCGTTTATTTGTGAAAAAAATGGAAATTTGGCAAAAATTTTGAAAATGTCGCAATCTTCAAATTTTGAATTTTTATTCTGTTAAACGAGAGAGTTATGTGACACAAAATAGTTAATAAATAACATTACCCACATGTCTACTTTACATCAGCACAATTTTGGAAACAATATTTTTTTTGCTAGGAAGTTATAAGGGTTAAAATTTGACGAGCGATTTCTCATTTTTACAACGAAATTTACAAAACCATTTTTTTAGGGACCACCTCACATTTGAAGTCAGTTTGAGGGGTCTATATGGCTGAAACTACCCAAAAGTGACACCATTCTAAAAACTGCACCCCTCAAGGTGCTCAAAACCACATTCAAGAAGTTTATTAACCCTTCAGGTACTTCACAGCAGCAGAAGCAACATGGAAGGAAAAAATTAACATTTAACTTTTTAGTTACAAAAATGATCTTTTATCAACAATTTTTTTTATTTTCCCAAGGGTAAAAAGAGAAACTGGACCCCAAAAGTCATTGTACAATTTGTCCTGAGTATGCCGATACCCCATATGGGGGGGGGGGATCACTGTTTGGGCGCACGACAGGGCTTTAGCGGACACCATGTCGCGTTTGGAGAGCCCCTATGTGCCTAAACATTGGAGGTCCCCCACAAGTGACCCCATTTTGTAAACTAGACCCCCAAGGATCTTATCTAGATGCATAGTGAGCCCTTAGAACCCCCAGGTGCTTCACAAATTGATCCGTAAAAATGAAAAAGTACTTTTTTCACACAAAAATTCTTTAAGCCTCAATTTGTTCATTTCCACATGGGCAACAGGATAAAATGGATCCCAAAATTTATTGGGCAATTTCTCCTGAGTACACTGATACCTCACATGTGGGGGTAAACCACTGTTTGGGCACACGGCAGGGCTCGGAAGGGAAGGCGCGCCATTTGACTTTTTGAATGAAAAATTAGCTCCAATCGTTAGCGGACACCGTGGCGTGTTTGGAGAGCCCCTTTGTACCTAAACATTGGAGTTCCCCCACATGTGACCCCATTTTGGAAACTAGACCTCCCATGGAACTAATCTACATGTGCGGTGACCACTTTAAACCCCCAAGTGCTTCACAGAAGTTTATAACGCAGAGCCGTGAAAATAAAAAATCATTTTTCTTTCCTCAAAAATTATTTTTTAGCCCTCAATTTTTTATTTTTACAAGAGTAACAGGAGAAATTGGACCCCAAAAGTTGTTGTCCAGTTTGTCTTGAGTACGCTGATACCCCATATGTGGGGGTAAACCACTGTTTGGTCACACGTCGGGCTCGGAAGGGTAGTAGTGACGTTTTGAAATGCAGACTTTGATGGAATGGTCTGCGGGCGTCACGTTGCGTTTTGCAGAGCCCCAACACACCCCTAACCATAACCCTAACCACAAGCCTAGTCTTAACCCTGTTTCCAACCCTAGCCCTAATTCCAACCCTAACTCTAATTACAACCCTAACCCTAAGGCTATGTGCCCACGTTGCGGATACGTGTGAGATTTTTCCACACCATTTTTGAAAAATCCGCAGGTAAAATGCACTGCGTCTTACCTGCGGATTTACTGCGGATTTCCAGTGGTTTTTTTGTGCGGATTTCACCTGCGGATTCCCATTGAGGTACAGGTGTAAAACAAAGAATTGACATGCTGCGGAAAATACAATGCAGCGTTTCCGCGTGGTATTTTCCGTGGGCACAGCGGATTTGTTTTTCCATAGGTTTACATGGTACTGTAAACCTGATGGTAAACTGTTACGAATCCGCAGCGGCCAATCCGCCGCGGATCCGCAGCCAAATCCGCACCGTGTGCACATACCCTAATTCTAACCCTAGCCCTAGCCCTAACCCTAACCCTAGTTCTAACCCTAACCCTAGTGGAAAAATAAAAGTAAATATATTTTCTTTATTTTTATTATTGTCCCTACCTATGGGGGTGATAAAGGGGGGGTTCATTTACTATTTTTTTTATTTTGATCACTGTGATAAAACCTATCAGCGGGCGCACGTCGCATGCGCCCCCAATTTTGGAACATGGCGGCACCCATGGAGCAGACGGACGGACACTGGGAGGCTCGTTAAGTATGGGGGGGATTGGAGCACGGGGGGGATCGGACACAGGGGGGTGGGATCGGAGCATGGGGGGAGTAGACAGGAGGATGGGGGAGCGGACAGGTAGACGGAGGGGAGCGGAGCACAGGATGGAGGACTGGGGAGGCGATCGGTGGCGGTGGGGGGGGCAGATCAGGGTTTCCAGCCATGGCCGATAATATTGCAGCATCGGCCATGGCTGGATTGTAATATTTCACCAGTTTTCATAGGTGAAATATTGCAAATCGCTCTGATTGGCTGTTTCACTTTCAACAGCCAATCAGAGCGATCGTAGCCAAGGGGGGGTGAAGCCACCCCCCCTGGGCTGAAGTACCACTCCCCCTGTCCCTGCAGATCGGGTGAAATTGGAGTTAACCCTTTCACCCGTTCTGCAGGGACGCGATCCCTCCATGACGCCACATAGGCGTCACAGGTCGGATTGGCACCAACTTTCATGATGCCTACGGGAAGGGGTTAAACGCTCAATCCAATTGAAGACCCTTGTCACCTGAAACAAAGTTAAAATATAAAAACAACAATATCCCATACCTTTCCAGCGACAAGTCATGTCCCACGATGTAAATCCATCAGAAGGGGTTAAATAATTTTACAAGCAGAAGCCTGCTAATACAGCTGCCCCTGCCTGTAAAATCTGGGGAATGAATGGGAAGCAGGGGAACATAGCATCGTAGACTTGCGGTGCTGCGCCCCCTGCTGGCATAAACTCATGAACTTGAGCGTGAGAAAATATTCAGAAAAATTCCCACGCTCGAGTTCATATGAGTTTATGCCAGCAGGGGGCGCAGCACCGCAAGTCTAGGTAGCTACGATCCCCTGCTTTCCTTTCATTCCCCAGTTTTTACACGCAGGGGTGGCTGCATTAGCAGGCTTCTGCTTGTAAAATTATTTAACCCCTTCTGATGGATTTACATTGTGGGACTTGACTGTAATGCCGGAGAGGTATGGGATATTGTTGTTTTTTTATTTTAACTTTGTCTCAGGTGACTAGGGTCTTCAATTGGATTGAGCGTTTAATTTACTATTACAACACCATGTGTCTTTATTTCATTAAAATTCTTTACTCATAATGTGGTTTTTTTTAACCCTTTATTAATATTGGATTAATAATGGATAGGTGTCTAATTGACATATCTCCATTATTAACCTGGCTTAATGTCACCTTTCATTAGAGGCTAAGTGCCAGAATAGGCACATCTTACAGATGTGCCTTTTCTGGGGTGGCTGGGTATGGTATTTGTAGCCAGGGGGGCCAATATCCATCGTCCCTCTAGGCTATGAACATCAGCCCGCAGCTGTATGCGTAGCCTTTCTGGCTATAAATTATAGGGGGACCCCACATCATTTTTTTTTTTTGGGTCCCCCTATTTCAATAGCCAGTAAAAGCTACACAGACAGCTGCAGGCTGATATTCATAGCAGGCTACAAATATTGGCCCCCGGCTGTCGGCTTTCTCCCTCTGGCGCAGAATATTGCGCTGGCGCCCACCCTTTTTTTCTGTTTTTTTTTTTAATTCAACGCTCATTAAGGCCTCTTTCATACTTGCGTCGGTACGGGCCGTCGCTATGCGTCGGGCCGACGTACTGACGTACGTTGTGAAATTTGTGCATGACGTGGGCAGCGGATGCAGTTTTTCATGCCCATTCTGAAGTCCGGGGAGGAGGGGGCGGAGTTTCGTCAGCGCATGCGTGGTAGAAAATGGCGGACGTGACGGACAAAAAAACGTTCACTTGAACGTTTTTTCGTGCCGACGGTCTGCCAAAACACGACGGATCCATTGCACGACGGACGCGACGTGTGGCCATCCATCGCGATCTGTCGCTAGTACAAGTCTATGGGTATAAAACGCATCCTGCGAGCACATTTGCAGGATTTGTTTTTTTCCAAAAAAAAAAGCGTGGGCTCCCGCGCAATTTTCTGCACCAGAAAGCCGACGGCCGGGGGCCAATATTTGTAGCCTGCTATGAATATCAGCCCGCAGCTGTCTGCGTAGCCTTTACGGGCTATTAAAATAGGGGGACCCCCCAAAAAAATGATTTATTTATTATTTTTATATATTTATAGCCAGAAAGGCTACGCAGACAGCTGCGGGCTGATATTCATAGCCTAGAGAGGGACCATGGATATTGCCCCCGCCGGCTACAAATACCAGTCCGCAGCCGCCCCAGAAATGGCGCATCTGTAAGATGTGCCAATTCCGGCACTTAGCCCCTCTCTTCCCACTCCCGTGTAGCGGTGGGATATGGGGTAATAAGGGGTTAATGTCACCTTGCTATCATAAAATGACATTAAGCCGGGTTAATAACGGAGAGGCGTCAATAAGACGCCTATCCATTATTAATCCAATACTAGTAAAGGGTTAATAAAACACAAACATTAGGAAAAAAGTATTTTAATATTCTTCATTTCACCATACTTACCATACTTTAGCGCCTGCAAAAAACGTAAAATAATAAACCGTATACTACCTGTCCGCCGTAGTCCAATTAATAACGAGTGTCCCACGACGATCTCCCCTATAGAACAGTGACATCGGGTGATGTGACTGCTCTATAGGACCTTCAGTGACACACTGACAGGAGACAAAGGCTCCTGCAGTGCATCACTGAACTATAGTAACCTCTGAGTCTCACTTTATGGCAATTGCTGCGTGGGAAAATTTCTCACACAGCAATGGCATAAAGTGAGACTAGGGACTATTTTTTTTTTACAGCGGCGGAGGAATACAGTGCGGAAGGATACCTTCCTCCCGTCATTGTGTTCCTGGTGCCGTGGAGAGCGGTCGCATCAGCTGATGCTGCCGTTCTCCACAGGAGATCGTCGTGGGACACTCATGGATTTCTACGGACAGGGAGTATATTGGTTGTTTGTTATTTTAATCTTTTTTACAGATGTCACTGGCTTCGGGGAACAAAGTGACAAGTAATGGTGAGTGTGAACTCTATGTTTAATGTACTGTATGTCTATATGTATGTATTGTATGTAATGTATGAATGTATTGTATGTAGTATGTGTGTAGCATGTATGTAGTATGTATGTATGTAGTATGTATGTAGTATGTACTGTATCTGATGTATGTAGTATGTATGTATGTATGTACAGTCATGGCCAAAAGTATTGACACCCCTGCAATTCTGTCAGTTAATACTCAGTTTCTTCCTGAAAATGATTGCAAACACAAATTCTTTGGCATTATTATCTTCATTTAATTTGTCTTAAATGAAAAAACACAAAAGAGAATGAAGCAATAAGCAAAACATTGATCATTTCACACAAAACTCCAAAAATGGGCCAGACAAAAGTATTGGCACCCTCAGCCTAATACTTGGTTGCACAACCTTTAGCCAAAATAACTGCGACCAACCGCTTCCGGTAACCATCAATGAGTTTCTTACAATGCTCTGCTGGAATTTTAGACCATTCTTCTTTGGCAAACTGCTCCAGGACCCTGATATTTGAAGGGTGCCTTCTCCAAACTACCATTTTTAGATCTCTCCAGAGGTCTTCTATGGGATTCAGGTCTGGACTCATTGCTGGCCACCTTAGAAGTCTCCAGTGCTTTCTCTCAAACCATTTTCTAGTGCTTTTTGAAGTTTGTTTTGGGTCATTGTCCTGCTGGAAGACCCATTACCTCTGAAAGAGACGCAGCTTTCTCACACTGGGCCCTACATTATGCTGCAAAATTTGTTGGTAGTCTTCAGACTTCATAATGCCATGCACACGGTCAAGCAGTCCAGTGCCAGAGGTAGCAAAGCAACCCCAAAACATCAGGGACACTCCGCCATGTTTGACTGTAGGGACCGTGTTCTTTTCTTTGAATGCCTCTTTTTTTCTCCTGTAAACTCTATGTTGATGCCTTTGCCCAAAAAGCTCTACTTTTGTCTCTTCTGACCAGAGAACATTCTTCCAAAACATTTTAGGCTTTTTCAGTTAAGTTTTGGCAAACTCCAGCCTGGCTTTTTTATGTCTCGGGGTAAGAAGTGTGGTCTTCCTGGGTCTCCTACCATACAGTCCCTTTTCATTCAGACACCGACGGATAGTACGGGTTGACACTGTTGTACCCTCGGACTGCAGGGCAGCTTGAACTTGTTTGGATGTTAGTCGAGGTTCTTTATCCAACATCCGCACAATCTTGCGTTGAAATCTCTAGTCAATTTTTCTTTTCCGTCCACATCTAGGGAGGTTAGCCACAGTGCTATGGGCTTTAAACTTCTTGATGACACTGCGCACGGTAGACACAGGAACATTCAGGTCTTTGGAGATGGACTTGTAGCCTTGAGATTGCTCATGCTTCCTCACAATTTGGTTTCTCAAGTCCTCAGACAGTTCTTTGGTCTTCTTTCTTTTCTCCATGCTCAATGTGGTACACACAAGGACACAGGACAGAGGTTGAGTCAACTTTAATCCATGTCAACTGGCTGCAAGTGTGATAGCCCATACAGACCCCCCGGCAGGCCGCACAGATCCCCCAGCAGCCGGCACAGAGCCCCGGCAGGCACCCACAGACCCCCCACGGTCCCGCACATTCCCCGCCCGCACAGAGACACGCAGTCTCCGCCCACGCACCGCCCACACTCCATTATAGTGCATTATTGCACTATGGGAACTTCCGATTTCGGTATCCGATATCGCAAAAATATCGGAACTTGGTATCGGAATTCCGATACAGCGAACATCGGCGATACCTGATATTTGCAGTATCGGAATGCTCAACACTAGACTTGAGGTTACAGTATAAGTTAACTCCAGTATGCCAATTCAACACAAATCCTTACCATGGACAGATGAAGTTCACAGACAATCCTCCAAGTAGGGCCGCACTATGGAATACTTCGACAGCTTCCAAGTGAGTGTATCACTTCAGAACAGAACAGTGATGACATGGACTCTTTCAATGCCTAGCGCATGGGTTAAGTTTATTAAAATTTGGTCACACATGATGGTATTCTGTTTATTACCATGTGATAAGCCCCTCATTGTTTCTACAAGACCCTAAGGGTACCGTCACACAGTACCATTTTAATCGCTACGACGGCACGATCCGTGAAGTCGCAGCGATCGTATGATTATCGCTCCAGCGTCGTAGACTGCGGTCACACGGTGCAATCACGGCGCTGGAGCGATGCCGAAGTCCCCGGGTAACCAGGGTAAACATCGGGTAACTAAGCGCAGGGCCGCGCTTAGTAACCCGATGTTTACCCTGGTTACCAGCGTAAACGTAAAAAAAACAAACAGTACATACTTACATTCCGCTGTCTGTCCCCGGCGTCTCAGCTTCTCTCCACTGTGTGAGCACCATAGCCGGAAAGCAGAGCGGTGACGTCACCGCTGTGCTCGCTTTCCGGCCGGCAGGCGCTCACACAGTGCAGAGAAGCTGAGACGCCGGGGACAGACAGCGGAATGTAAGTATGTACTGTTTGTTTTTTTTACGTTTACGCTGGTAACCACGGTAAACATCGGGTTACTAAGCGCGGCCCTGCGCTTAGTTACCCGATGTTTACCCTTGTTACAAGCGAACACATCGCTGAATCGCTGTCACACACAACGATCCAGCGATGTCAGCGGGTGATCAAGCGACGAAAGAAAGTTCCAAACGATCTGCTACGACGTACGATTCTCAGCAGGATCCCTGATCGCTGCTGCGTGTCAGACACTGCGATATCGTAACGATATCGCTAGAACGTCACGAATCGTACCGTCGTAGCGATCAAAATGTGACTGTGTGACGGTACCCTAAGGAGTCTAGGTTTACAGTTCCTGTTGACTAATGTAATTACCTTTGCCAGGGAAGGACACAGATTCAGACAAATCAATTATGCTAACCTTTCATTGTATTGCTCAATTCTATGTAAATTAGCTAACTCTTCAGGTACCGTTACACTAAACGACTTACCAACGATCACGACCAGCGATACGACCTGGCCGTGATCGTTGGTAAGTCGTTGTGTGGTCGCTGGGGAGCTGTCACACAGACCACTCTCTCCAGCGACCAACGATCAGGGGAACGACTTCGGCATCGTTGAAACTGTCTTCAACGATGCCGAAGTCCCCCTGCAGCACCCGGGTAACCAGGGTAAACATTGGGTTACTAAGTGCAGGGCCGCGCTTAGTAACCCGATATTTACCCTGGTTGCCATTGTAAAAGTGAAAAAAACAAACAAACAAAAAAAACACTACATACTCACATTCCGATGTCTGTCACGTCCCCCGCCGTCAGCTTCCCGCACTGACTGTGTCAGCGCCGCCCGTAAAGCAGAGCACAGAGGTGACGTCACCGCTGTGCTCTGCTTTACGGCCGGCGCTGACAGTCAGTGGACGCCGGGGGACGTGACAGACATCGGAATGTGAGTATGTAGTGTTTTTTTTTTTTTTGTTTTTTTTTTTAACTTTTACAATGGTAACCAGGGTAAATATCGGGTTACTAAGCGCGGCCCTGCACTTAGTAACCCGATGTTTACCCTGGTTACAAGTGAACACATCACTGGATCGGCGTCACACACGCCGATCCAGCGATGACAGCGGGTGATCAGCGACCAAATAAAGGTCCTGATCATTACCTACGACCAACGATCTCCCAGCAGGGGCCTGATCGTTGGTCGCTGTCACACTATAACGAGATCGTTAGCGGGATCGTTGCTACGTCACAAAAAGCGTGACGTTGCAACGATATCGTTAACTAAATCGTTATGTGTGAAGGTACCTTTCCTCATCTATGTTAAGGTACCTTCACACTCAGCAACTTTACAGCGAGAACGACAACGATCCGTGACGTTGCAGCGTCCTGGATAGCAATCTCGTTGTGTTTGTTAAAATAAAGTTTGGGAGGTGGAGCCGCATATTCATCCCTGTAATCAGGGGCTGACTGGCCCAGGTGGCAAAGAGGCAAATGCCCCCCGGGCCGCTCCCCCAGCAGCTGTTCAGGGCTGGCTGCCTGGTGGTGGCTACAGCCACACAGCAAATTGTGCGCAGCCATGTCTGCTGTACTGTGACGCAGCTGGCAGCAGACACATCCGCATCACAGTTAGCACACACATCTGCGCTGGGGCCAGGAGCTATGCTTGGCTGTCACCTTGACGGCTGCACAGCTACTGCTCCCTTCATGTTCTCTATACTTCCAGGTTAGGTGTTGAGCATGCGCGATGGCGTCCTCACGCACACGCCGACATGACCTGGTTGCTAGAAGCAGAGAGGCACTGCAGGGGAGCGACTGGTGAGGTAAGTATGAAGAACTTTTTTGTTTTCTTTATAAAATAAATTTTATGGTGGGTAACTGCAAGTTATGAAGTGGGAGGTGTAAGGAGGCTGCACATGATGGAATATGGGGGTTAAAGGAGACTGCACATGATGGAGTGAGGGGGTAAGTGGGGCTGCACATGATGAAGGTTGAGTGGGGCTGTACATGATGGAGTGGGGCTGCACATGATGAAGGGGGAGTGGGGCTGCTCATGATAGTTTAGTGGATAAAGGAGACTGCACATGATGAAGTGGGGAGAGTGGGGCTGTACATGATGGAATGGGGCAGCACATGATGATGTGGGGTAAGAGGGATTGCGCATGATGAAGGGGGAGTGGGGCTGCACATGAAGTGGGGGTAAGGGGGACTGCACATGATGAAGTGGGGGGTAAGGGGGACTGCATATGATGAATTGGGGGTTAAAGGGGACTGGACATGATGAAGTGGGGGGTAAGGGGGACTGCACATGATGAATTGGGGGTTAAAGGGGACTGCACATGATGAAGTGGGGGGTAGGTGATCTGCACATGAAGTGGGGGGTAATGGGGACTGCACATGATGAAGTGGGGGGTAAGGGGACTGCACATGATGAAGTGGGGGGGTAAGGAGACTGCACATGATGAAGTGGGGAGAGTGGGGCTGTACATGATGGAATGGGGCAGCACATGATGATGTGGGGTAAGAGGGATTGCGCATGATGAAGGGGGAGTGGGGCTGCACATGAAGTGGGGGTAAGGGGGACTGCACATGATGAAGTGGGGGGTAAGGGGGACTGCATATGATGAATTGGGGGTTAAAGGGGACTGGACATGATGAAGTGGGGGGTAAGGGGGACTGCACATGATGAATTGGGGGTTAAAGGGGACTGCACATGATGAAGTGGGGGGTAGGTGATCTGCACATGAAGTGGGGGGTAATGGGGACTGCACATGATGAAGTGGGGGGTAAGGGGACTGCACATGATGAAGTGGGGGGGTAAGGGGACTGCACATGATGAAGTGGGAGAAGGGGACTGCAGGACTACACATGATGAAGTGTGTCTGATGTGGGACTGCTCATAATGAAATGGAAGGGGGATAGGGGGCTGCAAATGATGAAGGGGCACTGCAGATGAAGTGAAGGGGTGATAGGGGACTGCAATGAATGAAGTAAGGGGACTTCAAATTAAAGTGGGGGGACTGCAAAATGATAAATTCAGTGTGAGGGACAGGGGACAGCAATTTAATTGAAGGTGGGGGTGGGGAGAGCAAATGATCAATTGAAGAGGGGGTGGGGAGAGCAAATGATGATCTAGGGGGAGAACAAATAATGAATTTTAAGGGTGGGGGAGTAAATGATGTATTGAATGTGGGGTAGAGCAGTTGATAATGAATAGAGGGTGAGAGAGAAAGACATGACAATGAATTGGGGCGGGAGGGGCATGTAACTATAATGAATTGGGGTTAGGGTTAAGGTACCTTCACACGAAGCGACGCTGCAGCGATAGCGACAACGATGCCGATCGCTGCAGCGTCGCTGTTTGGTCGCTGGAGAGCTGTCACACAGACCGCTCTCCAGCGACCAACGATGCCGAGGTCCCCGGGTAACCAGGGTAAACATCGGGTTGCTAAGCGCAGGGCCGCGCTTAATAACCCGATGTTTACCCTGGTTACCAGCGTAAAAGTAAAAAAAAACAAACAGTACATGCTCACCTGCGCGTCCCCCAGCATCTGCTTCCTGACACTGACTGAGCTCCGGCCCTAACAGCACAGCGGTGACGTCACCGCTGTGCTTTCACTTTCACTTTAGGGCCGGCGCTCAGTAAGTGTCAGGAAGCAGACGCTGGGGGACGCGCAGGTGAGCATGTACTGTTTGTTTTTTTTACTTTTACGCTGGTAACCAGGGTAAACATCGGGTTACTAAGCGCGGCCCTGTGCTTGGTAACCCGATGTTTACCCTGGTTACCAGTGTAAAACATCGCTGGTATCGTTGCTTTTGCTTTCAAACACAACGATACACGGTGATCGGACGACCAAATAAAGTTCTGGACTTTATTCAGCGACCAGCGACATCACAGCAGGATCCTGATCGCTGCTGCGTGTCAAACTAAACGATATCGCTAGCGAGGACGCTGCAACGTCACGGATCGCTAGCGATATCGTTACAAAGTCGTTTCGTGTGAAGGTACCTTTAGAGTGGTAGGTACATAGTGGGGGGCATTGAGGATGAAGTGACTGGTAATGAATTGGGGGAAAGAGTACAGGTGCTAATTAATGTATATATTAAATGGGGAAAGTGGCTATATATAGTTAGTGGGTGCACAGAGGTGGATTATAATTTATATTTGGAATGGTCGGTTAATAATAATAATTATGATAATTTTATTTCTATAGTGCCAACACTTTACATTTTAGAGGGGACTTGTACAGACAATGGACATTAAAGGGAACCTACCACCCCGTTTTTTAAAAATTAGATAAAAATAGTGTGAAATAGGGGCAGAGCTGGGCTTTACATTAGGGCCTTTTCGGTGCCTTTACACCCCCGTTAGGCTGTCCAAATACCTTTGTGAAGTGGCCGTTTTCTGCTGTCACTCAAGTGGGTCAGGTCGGATGGGCGTGGTCACAGCGCTGTTTGTCCCCCAGGATCCTGCTCATCTTTACGTTGGTGGCGTAGTGGTGTGCACATGTCCAAAGAAGATCCACTGCCCAGGAGATGAATAACGGCGCGGTCTTCGCTATTCAGCCGTTTACCGGTGGGCGCGGCCATCTTTCCTGTGGCCGCGCCTGCGCAGATGGAGCGCTCTGCTGCCCGGGACTTCAGGAAAATGGCAGCGGGATTCCGCGCGTGCGCAGATGGAGATCGCGGCGGCCATTTTCCTGAAGTCCCGGGCAGCAGAGCGCTCCATCTGCGCAGGCGCGGCCACAGGAAAGATGGCCGCGCCCACCGGTAAACGGCTGAATAGCGAAGACCGCGCCGTTATTCATCTCCTGGGCAGTGGATCTTCTTTGGACATGCGCACACCACTACGCCACCAACGTAAAGATGAGCAGGATCCTGGGGGACAAACAGCGCTGTGACCACGCCCATCCGACCTGACCCACTTGAGTGACAGCAGAAAACGGCCACTTCACAAAGGTATTTCGGCAGCCAAACGGGGGTGTAAAGGCACCGAAAAGGCACTAATGTAAAGCCCAGCTCTGCCCCTATTTCACACTATTTTTATCTAATTTTTAAAAAACGGGGTGATAGGTTCCCTTTAAGCATAACAATAAACACATAGATCAACAGATACCAAAAGGAACGAGGGCCCTGCTCGCAAGCTTACAATCTATGACGTTGCATAATAACCAATTATATATTGCTTGTGGGTGGACCTCTGTATTCAGATGTCTAGTGTACACCATGTTCCAAATTATTATGCAAATTGGATTTAAGTGTCATAAAGATTTAATTGTTTTGTTTTTCAAATAAACTCGTGGATGGTATCTCAGGGCTCAATGGATCACTGAAATCTGTTGTGTATCCGCTTTTTGGGCTCCCCTGGTGGTTGCTGGTGGTACTGGTGACTTGTTTGCACTTTGCTGCTTCTGTTCACCTGCTTCCATCAGCGTTTGGGAGTTTCCTATTTAGCCTTGCTCTCCAGTCATTTCCTTGCCGGTCATCATTGTAACCAGAGCCTTCGGTTGCATGTTCCTGCTACTAGTCTGCTGATCAGCTAAGTGGACTTTGTCCTTTTGTTTTGTACCTTTTGTCCAGTTTGCAGTTTTTGCAATTCTCTGTAGCTGGAAGCTTTTGCGGGCTGAAATTGCCACTCCTGTGTCATGAGTTGACACAGGAGTCTTAAAGTAATTTCAGGATGGTATTTTGAAAGGGTTTTCAGCTGACCGTGAAGTCCTCTTTTGTATCCTTCTGCTATCTAGTAAGTGGACCTCTCTCTGCTAAATCTACTTTCATACTGTGTATGTCTTTTCCTCTTAATTCACCGTTATTACATGTGGGGGGCTGCTATCATCTTTTGGGGTATTTCTCTAGAGGTAAGCCAGGTCTGTTTCTTCCTCTACCAGGCGTAGTTAGTCCTCCGGCTGGCGCGTGGCATATAGGAAGCCGTAGGTATGCTCCCTGGCTACTATTAGTTGTGTGGTAGATTTAGCTCACGGTCAACTCGAGTTTCCATCACCCGAGAGCTCGTTCGTTATTTATATGTTTCTTACGTTCCCTTGCCATTGGGAACCATGACAGTATGACCGGCCAGTGTTAAACTTAAACTTATTGGCAGAAGAAAGGAGAGAAAAAAGAAGTCTGTAAATTTTTTTTTTTTTTCTTCCTCTTTTTCCCCTATGCTTGCTCCATAGTTGGATCAGTTGTATTTCAGCTCTAATTACAGCCTTTGCCTTTCTCTCCTTATAATCCTTGAATGGCTCTGAGCTCACCTGTTTAAAGATGGATCCTCAGAGTTTGGCTGCAGGTTTAAATAATCTTGCTACGAAGGTTCAAAATTTACAAGATTTTGTTATGCATACTCCTATTTCTGAACCTAAAATCCCTACACCAGAGGTGTTTTCCGGAGATAGATCTCGGTTTTTGAATTTCAAATATAATTGTAAATTATTCCTTTCTCTCAGACCTCACTCCTCAGGAGATCCTGTCCAGCAGGTTAAGATTGTAATCTCTTTGCTGCGAGGTGACCCTCAAAATTGGGCATTTTCATTGGCACCAGGGGATCCTGCGTTGCTCAATGTGGATGCGTTTTTCCTGGCTTTAGGGTTGCTTTATGAGGAACCTAATTTGGAGATTCAAGCTGAAAAAGCTTTGATAGCCCTATCTCAAGGGCAAGATGAAGCGGAGATGTACTGCCAAAAATTTCGTAGATGGTCTGTGCTTACTCAGTGGAATGAGTGCGCCTTGGCGGCAAATTTCAGAGAGGGTCTTTCTGATGCCGTTAAAGATGTTATGGTCGGGTTCCCTGTGCCTACAGGTCTGAATGAGTCCATGACAATGGCAATTCAGATTGATCGGCGTTTGCGGGAGCGCAAACCCGTGCACCATTTGGCGGTATCTTCTGAAGAGACGCCAGAGAAAATGCAATGTGACAGAGTTATGTCCAGAAGCGAGCGGCAGAATTATAGGCGTAAAAATGGGTTATGCTTCTATTGTGGTGATTCTGCTCATGTTATATCAGCATGCTCTAAACGTACTAGGAAGGTTGACAAGTCCATTTCAATTGGCACTTTACAGTCCAAATTTATTTTGTCTGTAACCTTGATTTGTTCATTATCAGTTATTACCGTGGATGCCTATGTGGACTCTGGCGCCGCTCTGAGTCTTATGGACTGGTCCTTTGCCAGGCGCTGTGGGTTTGATTTAGAGCCTCTGGAAGTCCCTATACCTCTGAAGGGTATTGATTCTACACCTTTGGCTTGTAATAAACCACAGTTCTGGACGCAAGTGACTATGCGTATGACTCCAGACCATCAGGAGGTGATTCGCTTCCTTGTGTTGTACAATTTACATGATGTTTTGGTGCTTGGATTACCATGGTTACAGTCTCATAACCCAGTCCTTGACTGGAAAGCTATGTCTGTGTTAAGCTGGGGATGTCGGGGGGCTCATGGGGACACTCCTATGGTGTCCATTTCGTCATCTATTCCATCTGAGATTCCGGCATTTTTGTCTGATTATCGTGATATTTTTGAAGAGCCTAAGATTGGTTCACTCCCTCCTCACAGGGATTGTGATTGCGCCATAGATCTGATTCCTGGCAGTTAATTTCCAAAGGGTCGTTTGTTTAACCTATCTGTACCCGAACATGCTGCTATGCGCGAGTATATTAAGGAGTCCCTGGAAAAGGGACATATTCGTCCTTCTTCATCACCTTTAGGAGCCGTTTTTTTCTTTGTCTCTAAAAAGGATGGCTCTCTGAGGCCTTGTATTGATTATCGACTCCTGAATAAAATTACAGTCAAATATCAGTATCCATTGCCTTTGCTGACTGATTTGTTTGCTCGCATAAGGGGGGCTAAGTGGTTCTCTAAGATTGATCTTCATGGGGCGTATAATTTGGTGCGAATTAAGCAGGGGGATGAGTGGAAAACCGCATTTAATACGCCTGAGGGCCATTTTGAGTATTTGGTAATGCCTTTCGGCCTTTCTAATGCTCCTTCGGTCTTTCAGTCCTTAATGCATGATATTTTCCGTGAATATTTGGATAAATTTTTGATTGTTTACTTGGATGATATTTTGATTTTTTCTGATGACTGGGAGTCTCATGTTCAGCAGGTCAGGAGGGTTTTTCAGGTTTTGCGGGAGAATTCTTTGTGTGTAAAGGGTTCAAAGTGTGTTTTTGGGGTTCAAAAAATTTCCTTTTTGGGGTACATTTTTTCCCCTTCTTCTATTGAGATGGACCCTGTCAAGGTTCGGGCTATTTACGACTGGACGCAGCCTACTTCTCTGAAGAGTCTCCAGAAATTCTTGGGCTTTGCTAATTTTTATCGTCGATTTATAGCTGGTTTTTCTGGCGTTGCTAAACCTCTGACGGATTTGACTAAAAAGGGTGCTGATGTTGCCAATTGGTCCCCTGCTGCCGTGGAGGCCTTTCGGGAGCTTAAAAGCCGCTTTTTGTCTGCCCCTGTGTTGCGCCAGCCTGATGTTTCTCTTCCCTTTCAGGTTGAGGTCGATGCTTCCGAGATCGGAGCGGGGGCGGTTTTGTCGCAGAAAAGTTCCGACTGCTCGGTGATGAGACCTTGTGCGTTCTTTTCGCGAAAATTTTCGGCCGCCGAGCGAAACTATGATGTTGGTAATCGGGAGCTTTTGGCCATGAAGTGGGCATTTGAGGAGTGGCGTCATTGGCTTGAGGGTGCCAGACATCAGGTGGTAGTTTTGACTGATCACAAGAATTTAATTTATTTGGAGTCTGCCAGGCGCCTGAATCCTAGACAGGCACGTTGGTCGTTGTTCTTTTCCCGGTTTAATTTTGTGGTCTCGTACTTACCGGGTTCTAGGAATGTGAAGGCAGATGCTCTTTCTAGGAGTTTTGAGCCTGACTCTCCTGGGAATTCTGAACCTGCTGGTGTCCTTAAGGATGGAGTGGTTTTGTCTGCTGTCTCTCCAGATTTGTGACGTGCTTTGCAAGAATTTCAGGCGGATAGACCTGATCGTTGTCCGTCTGGTAGACTGTTTGTTCCTGATGAGTGGACCACTAGAGTCATCTCGGAAGTTCATTCTTCTACTCTGGCAGGTCATCCAGGAATTTTTGGCACCAGAGATTTGGTGGCTAGATCCTTCTGGTGGCCTTCCTTGTCTCGAGATGTGCGTGTTTTTGTGCAGTCTTGCGATGTGTGTGCTCGGGCCAAGCCTTGTTGTTCTAGGGCTAGTGGGTTGTTGTTGCCCTTGCCTATCCCGAAGAGGCCTTGGACGCACATCTCTATGGACTTTATCTCGGACCTCCCTGTTTCTCAGAAGATGTCTGTCATCTGGATGGTGTGTGACCGTTTTTCTAAAATGGTTCATTTGGTGCCATTGCCTAAGTTGCCTTCCTCATCTGAGTTGGTCCCTCTGTTTTTTCAAAATGTGGTTCGCTTGCATGGTATTCCGGAAAACATCGTTTCTGACAGGGGTACCCAGTTCGTGTCTAGATTTTGGCGGGCAGTCTGTGCCAGGTTGGGCATTGATTTGTCTTTTTCGTCTGCATTCCATCCTCAGACCAATGGCCAGACGGAACGAACTAATCAAACTTTGGAGACTTATTTGAGGTGTTTTGTGTCTGCGGATCAGGATGATTGGGTTGCCTTTCTGCCGTTGGCGGAGTTTGCTCTTAATAATCGGGCTAGTTCTGCCACTTTGGTTTCTCCTTTCTTTTGCAATTCTGGGTTTCATCCGCGTTTTTCATCTGGTCAGGTTGAATCTTCGGATTGTCCTGGAGTGGATGCGGTAGTGGATCGGTTGCATCAGATTTGGGGACAAGTGGTGGATAATTTGGAATTGTCCCAGGAGAGGACTCAGCAGTTTGCTAACCGCCGTCGTCGTGTTGGCCCCCACCTTCGTGTTGGGGACTTGGTGTGGTTGTCTTCCCGTTTTGTCCCTATGAGGGTTTCTTCTCCTAAATTTAAGCCTCAGTTCATCGGTCCTTATAGGATTTTGGAGATTCTTAACCCTGTTTCCTTTCGTTTGGACCTCCCGGCATCTTTCGCTATCCATAATGTGTTCCATCGGTCGTTGTTGCGGAGATATGAGGTACCTGTGGTTCCTTCTACTGAACCTCCTGCTCCTGTGCTGGTGGAGGGTGAATTGGAGTACGTGGTGGAAAAGATCTTGGACTCCCGTATTTCCAGACGGAGACTTCAATATCTGGTTAAATGGAAGGGCTATGGTCAGGAAGATAATTCTTGGGTAACTGCCTCTGATGTTCATGCCTCGGATTTGGTTCGTGCCTTTCATAGGGCTCATCCAGATCGCCCTGGCGGTTCTTGTGAGGGTTCGGTGCCCCCTCCTTAAGGGGAGGGTACTGTTGTGTATCCGCTTTTTGGGCTCCCCTGGTGGTTGCTGGTGGTACTGGTGACTTGATTGCTCTTTGCTGCTTCTGTTCACCTGCTTCCATCAGCGTTTGGGAGTTTCCTATTTAGCCTTGCTCTCCAGTCATTTCCTTGCCGGTCATCATTGTAACCAGAGCCTTCGGTTGCATGTTCCTGCTACTAGTCTGCTGATCAGCTAAGTGGACTTTGTCCTTTTGTTTTGTACCTTTTGTCCAGTTTGCAGTTTTTGTAATTCTCTGTAGCTGGAAGCTCTTGCGGGCTGAAATTGCCACTCCTGTGTCATGAGTTGACACAGGAGTCTTAAAGTAATTTCAGGATGGTATTTTGAAAGGGTTTTCAGCTGACCGTGAAGTCCTCTTTTGTATCCTTCTGCTATCTAGTAAGTGGACCTCTCTTTGCTAAATCTACTTTCATACTGTGTATGTCTTTTCCTCTTAATTCACCGTTATTACATGTGGGGGGCTGCTATCATCTTTTGGGGTATTTCCCTAGAGGTAAGCCAGGTCTGTTTCTTCCTCTACCAGGCGTAGTTAGTCCTCCGGCTGGCGCGTGGCATATAGGAAGCCGTAGGTATGCTCCCTGGCTACTATTAGTTGTGTGGTAGATTTAGCTCACGGTCAACTCGAGTTTCCATCACCCGAGAGCTCGTTCGTTATTTATATGTTTCTTACGTTCCCTTGCCATTGGGAACCATGACAGAAATCAATCTTAAACACATGTGATCATTAGTTTTCCAGGTGATTCTAATTAAAGAAAAACTACTTAAAAATGATGTTCCACATTATAAAGCAGACCACAGGTTTCAAGCAATATGGAAAATAAAAAGGATCTCTCTGCTGCTGAAAAGCATTAAATAGTGCAATGCCTTGGTCAAAGTATGAAAACATTAGATATTTCACGAAAACTTAAGAGTGATCATCATACTGTGAAGAGATTTGCAACTGAAACAGAGCACAGACAGAGTTCATGCAGATAAAGGCATAATGAGGAAGGTTTCTGCCAGACAAACTCATTGGATAAAGAGAGCAGCTGCCAAAATACCATTACAAAGCAGCAAGCAGTTATTTGAAGCTGCTGGTGCCTCTGGAGTCCCTCGAACCTCAAGGTGTAGGATCCTTCAAAGGCTTGCTGTGGTGCATAAACCTACTATTCGGCCACCTCTAAACAGTGTTCACAAGCAGAAATGGTTGCAGTGGGCCCAGACATACATGAAGACTGTCCAAAGATTTCCAAACAGTCTTGTTTACCGATGAGTGTCGAGCAACCCTGAGTGGTCCAGATGGATGGAGTAGTGGATGGTTGGTGGATGGCCACCATGTGCCAACAAGGCTGCAACGTCAGCAAGGAGATGGAGGAGTAATGTTTTGGGCTGGAATCATGGGGAAACAGCTGGTAGGGCCCTTTAAGGTACCTGAAGGTGTGAAAATGACTTCGGCAAAGTATATAGAGTTTCTGACTGACAACTTCCATTTTATAAAAAGCAGAAATGTGCCTTCAGGAGCAAAATCATCTTCATGCATGTCAATGCACCATCTCATGCTGCAAAGAATATCTTTGAGTCATTGGCTGCTATGGGCATAAAAGGAGATAAACTCATGGTGTGGCCACTATCTTCCCCTGACCTCAACCCTATACAGAACCTTTGGAGTATCATCAAGCAAAAGATCTATGAGGGTGGGAGGCAGTTCACATCAAAACAGCAGCTCTGGGAAGCGATTCTGACTTCATGCAAAGAAATACAAGCAGAAACTCTCCAAATACTCACAAGTTCAATGGAGGCGAGAATTGTGAAGGTGATAACAAAGAAGGGTTCCTATGTGACTTGGCCTGTTAGGATGTTTTGGAGTTAAATAGCTTTTTTGTTCAGTGAATGTGACCTCCTAATGCTGCAAATTCCACAAATGAGCATTTTCAGTTCTTTAAAACAGATCAAATGTTTAGAAATTCTACTGTGCCTAATAATTTGGAACAGTGCATTTTGAGTTTTTATTCATTTTGGAGATTATACTGTTATCATTGGGAGGTTTCTCCAATAAAATTCGATGTATACTCTAACGGGTGATGACTTTTATTAGACTGACTGTCATTTGCACCGACCATTTAGGAAAATCTGAGAAAAATATAATTTGCATAATAATTTGGAACATGGTGTAGAAGAAAGGGAAAAAGTGGGGAATGTGGTCTGGAAGCCGTGCTCTAGGTAACTGTGTTATTTTATGCAGAGATTAGTCCTGGCTGGAAGAAGTGATGGCAGTCTGTGCTGGATGAAAATGAAAAGCAAAGATGAAGGACTTCAGCTAGAGACATCACTAGTGAGTAGTGTTGAGCGATACCTTCCGATATTCGAAAGTATCGGTATCGGATTGGATCGGCCGATACCGGCAAAATATCGGATCTCGCCGACACCGATTCCCGATACCAATACTAGTCAAAGGGACACAAATATCGGAAGGTATCCTGGATGGTTCCCAGGGTCTGAAGGAGAGGAAACTCTCCTTCAGGCCCTGGGGTCCATATTCATGTAAAAAATAAAGAAAGAATAAAAATAAAAAATATGGATATACTCACCCTCGGACGGCCCCTGGCTGTCACCACTGCAAGCGTCTGCCTCCGTTCCTAAGAATGCAGAGTGAAGGACCTTCGATGACGTCGTGGCTTGTGATTGGTCGCGTGACCGCTCATGTGACCGCTCACGCGACCAATCACAAGCCGCGACGTCATCGCGCTGCATTCTTAGGAACGGAGGCTGCCGGTTACAACGCTAAGGTCCAGGGTCCGCCGGAGGGGTGAGTATATCCATATTTTTTATTTTTATTCTTTATTTTTTACATGAATATGGATCCCAAGGCCTGAAGGAGAGTCTCCTCTCCTCCAGACCCTGGGAACCACACACTGGGAACTTCCGATTCTGATTTCCGATATCACAAAAATATCGGAACTCGGTATCGGAATTCCGATACAGCGAATATCGGCCGATACCCGATATTTGCAGTATCAGAATGCTCAACACTACTAGTGAGTCAGTGTATTACCTGTACACTGACACTATACACTGTATACTATATACAAAGCTCCTGTGTATAATGTCACTGGCAGTGGTGATCACTGAATTACCTGTACACTGACACCTTATACAGATCTCCTGTGTATAATGTCACCAGTGATCACTGTAGTATCTTTACACTGACCGTAAATACAGAGTTCCTGTATACAATGGCACTTAGTGTTGTGCTTTTTTAAAATTAATGATCAGTATTGTAGTATACTAGTAGTAAAAGTTGTACACTCCCTGACAGAAGTAATGTCGCTTATCCATGTTATGCAAATAAAAGCTTATAACCTGATATTAAATATATCCATTATTCTTTTGAAAGCTGAAACCTTCCAAAATGTGGTTTAGGTTAAGAAAATAAATTGACATTAATGCAGAAATATTAATCAGTTAATGGACACAGAATGGTCAGATTTTAGCAAGACAAAAGTTTTGTCGCCTGGTCATATAATGCACCCTATCCTAGTTTACATCCTCACCTGTGCTCAGTAAATGATCGGTTATTTAGTGTGTGTGTATAAAAAGAAACCCAGCACCCCAGACCTTCACTTGAACTGCAACTTGAGCTCTTGACGACATGCCAAAATTCCACCCTGCGACCAAAGCCTGGATTATCAAGAGGCTGAAGACCAGATCCACTGCAGAGGTGGCGGGCACCTTTAATGTGTCTCAGTGTCAAGTACAAAGAATTAAAAAAAAGATTTGAAGAGACTGGAGATGTGTTTGACTAGCCCAGGTCCGGCAGACCCCGCAAGACAACTGCTCAGGAGGAATGTTTGTTGGTTAGAAAATCCAAAGCAAGCCCCTCTTCCACAGCAGCAGAGCTCCAACAGGTCTGGTCACCTCAAGTCCCTGTGTCAACTAGTAAAAGTTAAATTCACCGCACGTGACACGCTGATCGTTAGCAAGGCGCGGGAGCGCTGCTTGTCATAACAGACACTGCAGGTCCACACTACTGGACAGGGTCTTCCATAGGCGGACATTTAGATTACAATAGAGCTTATATTGCACTGCTGAGACTTTCCACCTTCTCTGTATATCACTATCTTAGCTAGAACAAGCGATTACGTGACAAAGGCTCTGGTTGAGCCGAACGTTGTATATAAAAAAAATCACAGATGCTGTAATATTCTTTTACGCTCCCAGTTTATGTATAATAAATTTATACCGGACTTTGCATAAGAAACCTAGAGAGAGTGCAGTGAATTTAACTTTTACTGTTATTCTGGGCCATTGGTCCTTTACACCAGCACCTCGCCATATTAAGGCTGAGTGCACACCTAAACCTTTACCTGTGTCAACTAGAACAGTTTGTAGGATTCTGTCTCAAAATGGCCTCCATGGTCGAATCAGTGCCCAGAAGCCAGCACTAAACAAAAGGCAAATAAAAAACCGTGTGGCATTTGCAAACTCCCACAGCCTGCTAAATAGATGGATACCGGAAAAGTGGCAGAAGATGGATTTCTCTTCAGTAGAATTACACCACAGCTGCCACAAACACTGCAGGAGACTTACTGGAGCCAGTATGGATCCAAAATACACCCAGAAGACACTTAAATTTGGTGGTTGAAAGATCATGGTCTGGGGTTACATTCAGTATGGGGGTGTGCGAAACATTTGCAAGGTGGAAGGCAATATCAATAGCCTAAAATATCAAGAAGTATTAGCTACCGCTTATATTCCAAATCATAAAAGAGGTCAAATTCTGCAGCAGGATGGTGCTCCATCTCATACATCCATCTCTACAACACAGTTCCTCCAGGCAAAAAAGATCAAGGTGCTCAAGGACTGGCCAGCCCAGTCACCAGACATGAACATCATTGAGCATGTTTGGGGAAGGATGAAAGAGGAAGCTTGGAAGACAAAACCAAAGAATCTAGATGAGCACCACAACTTCATTCACCAATGTTATGCAACATATATTTGTATTTTAAGTTAATTATTTGTCTGTGGGCAACAAAAATTTTGTCTTGCCAAAATCTGACCATTCTGTGTCCATTAACTGATCAATATTTCTGCTTTGATAACAATTTATTTTCTTAACCTAAATCACATTTTGGAGGGTTCCAGCTTTCAAAAGAATAACTTATACAACCAATGGATAAATTTAACGTCCGGTTATAAGCTTTTATTTACATAACATGGATAAGCGACATAACTTCTGTCAGGGAGTGTATGGTGGCATCATTGGTCTTTGTATAGAATGTAGATATACAAAAAAGGTTGCACTCTATCGTGCAAAAGCATGTCTAATATGAAATACATGAAATATGTATAGCAAAATGGCTTTTGAACATTAGGAGAATATTTAAGAGACGCTTTGCACAGAATTTGATATAATCAAATAGTGTGAGCCCATCAACCGTCGTCAAGGTGGTCTCATAAAACTGATGGGTCCCTGACCTCCCTGTCCAAATGTGAACACTTACCGAAGGCCAATGTCTGTATGCCTGGGTGAATGTGGACACCTCTGTTCAGCAAAGCCTACATATGAGTTGGCCGGGACCAAGTGTGTTGAGATGCAATTAAAAACCACATGGTGATGGGAGGAGTGCTGAGTCAGTCAGCTAGCATACAAATGACAGAAAAAAAAAAACTCGCACATCTTTCATATTAGACATGCTTTTGCACGATAGAGTGCAACCTTTTTTGTATATTTATGTATGGAGGTAGCTGCTCCTGGTATGCACCTATTCACACTAGTTTGGATGTGCGAGTTTGTATAGAATGTAGTTTCATGTAGAGGTAAAGGTGATATTATAATATTATGTATTCTCTGTGTAGTGGTGATAGTACTAGGCACTGTGTAGCTGTATTGTTGTGTGTATGTTTGTAAGTAAGCTCCGTTATGACACCATATCTAAGCAGTAAGCTTGGTTCTGGTACTCTATCAATGTAGTAATCTAGATTATGGTACTGTATGTATGTCGTAATCTCAGTTCTGCTCCAGTTTCTATGTAGCAGACTTGGTTCCATGTAGTAGACTTATTAAGCTCGGTTCTGCTCCCTTATCTGTGTAGTAAGCTCGGTTCTGCTCCCATATCTCTGCAGTAAGCTCGGTTCTGCTCCCATATCTCTGTAGTAAGATCGGTTCTGCTCCCTTATCTCTCTAGTAAGCTCGGTTCTGCTCCCTTATCTCTGTAGTATGCTAGGTTCTGCTCCCATATCTCTGTAGTAAGTTTGGTTCTGCTCCCATATCTCTGTAGTAAGGTCGATTCTGCTCCCATATCTCTGTAGTAAGCTCGGTTCTGTTCCCATATCTCTGCAGTATGCTAGGTTCTGCTCCCATATCTCTGTAGTAAGCTCGGTTCTGCTCCCTTATCTCTGTAGTAAGCTCTGTTATGCTCCCTTATCTTTGCAGTAAGCTCGGTTCTGCTCCCATTTCTCTGCACTAAGCTCGGTTCTGCTCCCATATCTCTGTAGTAAGCTTGGTTCTGCTCCCATATCTTTGCAGTAAGCTCGGTTCTGCGTCCATATCTCTGTAGTAAGCTCGGTTCTGTTCCCATATCTCTGTAGTAAGCTCGTTTCTGCTTCCTTATCTCTGTAGTAAGCTCGTTTCTGCTCCTATATCTCTGTAGTAAGCTCGGTTCTGTTCCCATATCTCTGTAGTAAGCTCGTTTCTGCTTCCTTATCTCTGTAGTAAGCTCGGTTCTGCTCCCATATCTCTGTAGTAAGCTCGGTTGTGTTCCCCTATCTCTGTAGTAAGCTTGGTTCTGCTCCCTTATCTCTGTAGTAAGCTCGTTTCTGCTGTCATATCTCTGTAGTAAGCCCCATTCTGCTCCCATATCTCTGCAGTAAGCTTGGTTCTGCTCCCATATCCTTGCTGTTAGCTCGGTTCTGCTTCCATATCTCTGTAGTAAGCTCGGTTCTGCTCCCATATCTTTGCAGTAAGCTCGGTTCGGCTCCCATATCTCTGAATCTAGTAAGTTGGGTTCTGCTCCCATATCTCTATAATAAGCTCTGTTCTGCTCCCATATCTCTGTAGTAAGCTCTGTTCTGCTCACATATCTCTGTAGTAAGCTCCATTCTGTTCCCATATCTATGCAGCAAGCTCCGTTCAGTTCCCATATCTGTGTACCAGCCTGTTTTTAAAGCCTTTTATCTCTGCTACTTTAATGCAGTGGCCAGACATAAGCAGGTAAAAGGAGGGCAACCTCAACTCGAGGGCCGCTGCCTTGTGATTGCCCCCCAGGCTGAAAATTGCCAGCCAGCCCCTGCCTGTAATGAGCGGCACCACGTGACCGCTCATACAGGACAAGCTGCGACGCTGAGAGGAAGCATCGAGGGAGCTGGGTGAGTATTTTAATGCCAGCGGGCGGGCGCACAGGGGGTGGGAGGCGGCAGGTGACAAGGATCTTTATTTTAAACACAAAAATAATAAAATAAACATTGATTTTTCATTCCTTCTCTCCAGCGAACGCTGCTTGGGAGAAGAAATGAATGGCGGCTTCAGCACCACACGCTGGGGGGACAGCGCTTACTGTAGCGCGGTCTCCTGCACGGCACACGGACAGCATCCGTGTGCGGTACGTGTTTACACGGACCCATTGACTTTAATGGGTCCGTGTGATCCGTGCGCTCCCACGAACATTGACATGTCTCCGTGTTTTTCACACGGACACACGGTCCGTGAAAACACGCTGACATGTGCAGAGATACATTGATTTTAACCCCTTCATGACCCAGCCTATTTTGGCCTTAATGACCTTGCCGTTTTTTGCAATTCTGACCAGTGTCCCTTTATGAGGTAATAACTCAGGAACGCTTCAACGGATCCTAGTGATTCTGAGATTGTTTTTTCGTGACATATTGGGCTTCATGTTAGTGGTAAATTTAGGTCGATAATTTCTGAGTTTATTTGTGAAAAAAACGGAAATTTGGCAAAAATTTTGAAAATTTCGCAATTTTCACATTTTGAATTTTTATTCTGTTAAACCAGAGAGTTATGTGACACAAAATAGTTAATAAATAACATTTCCCACATGTCTACTTTACATCAACACAATTTTGGAAACAATTTTTTTTTTTTGCTAGGAAGTTATAAGGGTTAAAATTTGACCAGTGATTTCTCATTTTTACAACAAAATTTACAAAACCATTTTTTTTAGGGACCACCTCACATTTGAAGTCATTTTGAGGGTTCTATATGGCTGAAAATACCCAAAAGTGACACCATTCTAAAAACTGCACCCCTCAAGGTGCTCAAAACCACATTCAAGAAGTTTATTAACCCTTCAGGTGTTTCACAGCAGCAGAAGCAACATGGAAGTAAAAAATGAACATTTAACTTTTTAGTCACAAAAATGATCTTTTAGCAACAATTTTTTTATTTTCTCAAGGGTAAAAGGAGAAACTGGACCAGGGACGTTGTTGTCCAATTTCTCCTGAGTATGCCGATACCTCATATGTGGGGGTAAACCACTGTTTGGGTGCACGGCAAAGCTCGGAAGGGGAGGCGTGCCATTTGACTTTTTGAATGGAAAATTAGCTCCAATCATTAGCGGACACCATGTCGCGTTTGGAGAGCCCCTGTGTGCCTAAACATTGGAGCTCCCCTACAAGTGACCCCATTTTGGAAACTAGACCCCCCAAGGAACTTATCTAGATGCATAGTGAGCACTTATAACCCCCAGGTGCTTCACAGAAGTTTATAACGCAGAGCCGTGAAAATAAAAAAATAATTTTTCTTTCCTCAAAAATGATTTTTAGCCCAGAATTTTTTATTTTCCCAAGGGTAATAGGAGAAATTGGACCCCAAATGTTGTTGTCCAGTTTGTCCTGACTACGATGATACCCCATATGTGGGGGTAAACCACTGTTTGGGCGCACGGCAGGGCTTGGAAGGGAAGGCACGCCATTTGGCTTTTTGAATGGAAAATTAGCTCCAATCATTAGCGGACACCATGTCGCGTTTGGAGAGCCCCTGTGTGCCTAAACATTGGAGCTCCCGCACAAGTGACCCCATTTTGGAAACTAGACCCCCCAAGGAACTTATCTAGATGTGTGGTGAGCACTTTGAACCCCCAAGTGCTTCACAGAAGTTTACAACGCAGAGCCGTGAAAATAAAAAATCATTTTTCTTTCCTCAAAAAAGATGTTTTAGCAAGCAATTTTTTATTTTCACAAGGGTAACAGGAGAATTTGGACCCCAATATTTGTTGCCCAGTTTGTTGTGAGTACGCCGATACCCCATATGTGGGGGTAAACCACTGTTTGGGCACACGTCAGGGCTCGGAAGGGAAGTAGTGACATTTGAAATGCAGACTTTGATGGAATGGTCTGCGGGCGTCACATTGCATTTGCAGAGCCCCTGATGTGCCTAAACAGTAGAAACACCCCACAAGTGACCCCATTTTGGAAACTAGACCCCCGAAGGAACTTATCTAGATGTGTGGTGAGCACTTTCAACCCCCAAGTGCTTCACAGAAGTTTATAACGCAGAGCCGTGAAAATAAAAAATAATTGTTCTTTCCTCAAAAATTATGTTTTAGCAAGTAATTTTTTATTTTTGCAAGGGTAACAGGAGAGACTGGACCCCAACAGTTGTTGCCCAGTTTGTCCTGAGTACGCTGGTACCCCAAATGTGGGGGTAAACCACTGTTTGGGCGCACGTCGGGGCTTGGAAGGGCGGGAGCACCATTTGACTTTTTGAACGCAAGATTGGCTGGAATCAATGGTGGCGCCATGTTGCGTTTGGAAACCCCTCAATTCTAACTTCAACACTAACCCCAACACACCCCTAATCCTAATCCCAACTGTAGCCATAACCCTAATCACAACCCTAACCCCAACACACCCCTAACCACAACCCTAACCGCAACACACCCGTAACCCTAATTCCAACCCTAACCCTAATCCTAACCCTAACCACAACTGTAACCCCAACACACCCCTAACCCTATCCGTAACCCTAACCACAAGCCTAATCTTAACCCTATTTCAAACCCTAGCCCTAATTCCAACCCTAACTCTAATTCCAACCCTAACCCTAAGGCTATGTGCCCACGTTGCGGATTCGTGTGAGATTTTTCCGCACGATTTTTGAAAAATCTGCAGGTAAAAGGCACTGCGTTTTACCTGCGGATTTACAGCAGATTTCCAGTGTTTTTTTGTGCGGATTTCACCTGCGGATTCCTATTGAGGAACAGGTGTAAAACGCTGCGGAATCCGCACAAAGAATTGACATGCTGCGGAAAATACAACGCAGCGTTTCTGCACGGAATTTTCCGCACCATGGGCACAGCGGGTTTGGTTTTCCTTAGGTGTACATGGTACTGTAAACCTGATGGAAAACTGCTTCGAATTCGCAGCGGCCAATCCGCTGCGGATCCGCGGCCAATCCGCTGCGGATCCGCGGCCAATCCTCTGCGGATCCGCGGCCGATCCTCTGCGGATCCGCGGCCGATCCGCTGCGGATCCGCGGCTGATCCGCTGTGGAAAAAGAAAAAAAAATATTTTCTTTATTTTATTATTGTCCCTACCTATGGGGGTGATAAAGGGGGGGTTTATTTATTATTTTTTTATTTTGATCGCTGCGATAGAACCTACCACAGCGATCAAAATGTACTTGTAATGAATCTGCCGGCTGGCAGATTCGGCGGGCGCACTGCGCATGCGCCCGCCATTTTCCAAGATGGCGGCGCCCATGGAGAAGACGGCCAGACACCGGGAGGGACATCGAAGCTAGGTAAGTATGGGGGGGTGAGATCGGAACACGGGGGGGGGGGGGGGGGATCGGAGGACCGGGGGAGCGGACAGGAGGACCGGGGGAGCCGACAGGAGGGAGGAGGGGAGCAGACAGGAGATCGGGGCAGAAAGGACGACTGGGGGGGCGATCGGTGGGGGGGGGGGGGCAGATCGGGGTCTCCAGCCATGGCAGATGCTATTGCAGCATCGGCCATGGCTGGATTGTAATATTTCACCATTTTCATAGGTGAAATATTACAAATCGCTCTGATTGTCTGTTTCACTTTCAACAGCCAATCAGAGCGATCGTAGCCACGGGGGGGTGAAGCCACCCCCCCTGGGCTGAAGTACCACTCCCCCTGTCTCTGCAGATCGGGTGAAAATGGAGTTAACCCTTTCACCCGATCTGCAGGGATGCGATCTTTCCATGACGCCACATAGGCGTCATGGGTCGGATTGGCACGGGTTTTCATGACGCCTACGTGGCGTCAAAGGTCGGGAAGGGGTTAATGTGTCTACGTGAGTCAGTGTTTCCGGTACGTGACAAAACTGTCACCACGCGTACCGGAGCCACTGACGTGTGAAACAGGCCTTAAGGAGGTCGGGCGTTCAGTTGGGATGAGCCATGGTTCATACTGTCTTTGTAAACGCGGCCGGGCCACCGGACGAGAGCACCCACTGACCCCCATGTCTACACAAGAACCACTATGTAAAGTTAAAAAAAGGTTAATAATGACGTTACAATTACATATAAATAATTTGATGACATAAAACTTTATTAAGTGTAATTTCACACAAACTTAGCATCTGTTCAACAACCCTTGAATTAAACATAGATTAGTGGGTTAAAACCTTATGGAAACTTTACGTAAGTTGTGATAGCAAACAGGTATCAATAAAATGTTTCACATATGGAGTTAGCATATTTTGTATAATTCTTCAACTATACATAGAGTTGTGAATTTTTGGGGCAAAATTTGTTAGATTGAGTACGTTTGATTATGTGCGACATAAGAGATTTACGTGAATAACTTCTGAACTACACATAGAGTTGATAATTTTTTTGGCAAATATTATTCAGGACATTGATATGTTCATTTTGAGTACTAGTGGTCAAGGGTACCTGTTTTGAAATTGAACTTGCGTACGATTGAGTACGTTTGATTATGCGCAACATAAGTGATTTACGTGAATAACTTCTGAACTACACATAGAGTTGATCATTTTTTGGGCACGTAGTATTCAGGACATTGATATGTTCATTTTGAGTACTAATGGTCAAGGGTACCTCTTTTCAAATTAAACGTATGTACGATTGAGTACGTTTGATTATGCGCGACATAAGCGATTTACGCAAATAACTTCTGAACTACACATAGAGTTGATCATTTTTTTGGCAAATATTATTCAGGACATTGAGCTGGTCATTTTGAGTACTAGTGGTCCAGGGTACCTCTTTTCAAATTGAACTTATGTACGATTGAGTACGTTTGACTATACGCGACATAAATAAGCGATTTACGTGAATAACCCAGGACCACAAGTAGTCAAAATAAACATCTCAAAGTCCTGAACAAAATTTTACCAAAACAATATCCACTCTATGTATAATTCATCATACATGAAAATCTAATAGCTAACTAATAGCTAACTGCAGACTAACTTGAGTCCGGTCTTCTCTTCTCTCTTCTCTCTTCTCTCTTCTCTCTCCTCTTCTCTCTTCTCCCCTCTCTCCTCTCTTCTCTATTCTCTTCTCTTTCTCTTCTCTCTTCTTTCTCTTCTCTCTTCTTTCTCTTCTCTCGCTTTCTCTTCTCTCGCTTTCTCTTCTCTCGCTTTCTCTTCTCTCGCTTTCTCTTCTCTCGCTTTCTCTTCTCTCGCTTTCTCTTCTCTCGCTTTCTCTTCTCTCGCTTTCTCTTCTCTCGCTTTCTCTTCTCTCGCTTTCTCTTCTCTCGCTTTCTCTTCTCGCGCTTTCTCTTCTCGCGCTTTCTCTTCTCGCGCTTTCTCTTCTCGCTCTTTCTCTTCTCGCTCTTTCTCTTCTCGCTCTTTCTCTTCTCGCTCTTTCTCTTCTCGCTCTTTCTCTTCTCGCTCTTTCTCTTCTCGCTCTTTCTCTTCTCGCTCTTTCTCTTCTCGCTCTTTCTCTTCTCGCTCTTTCTCTTCTCGCTCTTTCTCTTCTCGCTCTTTCTCTTCTCGCTCTTTCTCTTCTCGCTCTTTCTCTTCTCGCTCTTTCTCTTCTCGCTCTTTCTCTTCTCGCTCTTTCTCTTCTCGCTCTTTCTCTTCTCGCTCTTTCTCTTCTCGCTCTTTCTCTTCTCGCTCTTTCTCTTCTCGCTCTTTCTCTTCTCGCTCTTTCTCTTCTCGCTCAAATTCAATTCAAATTCAAATGAACTTTATTGTCAGGACTAAGTACATGTTAGCATTGCCAAAGCATATGGTAAAAATAGGGGGATGGGGTAGGGAGACATATAGAGGTCCAGGATATATCAGGCTCCTTTTAGAGGATAGGGGACAAGTCTAGGGTGGGGTATAGGAGTCCATGGCATATCAGGCTCTTTATTCGGGGGATACTCTCTCTTCTGTCTCTTCTCTCTCTCTCTCTTCTCTCTCTCGGTCTCTCTTCTCTGTCTGTCTCTCTTCTCTTCGTCTCTCTTCTTTGTCTTCCCCTCTCGGGGTCTCAAACTCGGCTAGGTATATGGGCCGCATATAGGGAAAAAAATTTGAATTTAGGGGGCCGCATTCTTTGAAGGACAAATGGACATTTTTACTCCGGCAGCACTTTTTCAGTAGATCATGTGCCCTTGACATTCAGTTGAAATGTATCGCTGCACAGAGACTCTCTGCCCAGTACTACCAATGCAAGCTGCCGGCCAATCAGAGGCAGCAGCTGACATCTGCATGCTGGCACATGACAGCGGAGGTGTATCTAGGCTTTCTTCTGACACCCGGAACAAGAACTCTGTTGACCCCGCCCCAAGCACATATGCAATTTGTACACTTAGTCACATGCTGACGAGCTGCTTTTCCAAATTCAATGTTCCGTGAAAAACTGAGAAGAGAAGCTCGTTGTCATGTGAACATAAGTATGAAAATTGCATGAGTGACGCGGACATGTGATACTGTTGGAACCTGCCGAGCTGAATCCTGACGGCGTGGATATTACACGCTGGTATTATTGCCTACTATGTTTTAATTAAAGGGCTCATCTAGGTTGGAGATGAAAGTCTTCAGTCACTATAGGCGACTGCAGCTTCTGAATTCTCAGGGCGCATGCACTGCTCACTTCTAGACTTCTCCCTTGCTCAGGTATGTGATTTGTATACTTCTGGCCACATTCCAACTAGACATGTCCGGCCTGGCCCAATTCATTTTCATTGGGCCACACATTTCTTGTCGTCACGTGACCACATGTATACAAATCACCGACACAAAAGAATCCTGACAGCGTGCAGTGAGAATTCAGAAGTCTGCAGACACACAGAATGACTGCAGACTCATGACAAACTTGGCCAACCCCTTTACCCCCAAGGGTGCTTTGCACGTTAATGACCAGGCCAAATTTTACAATTCTGACCACCGTCCCTTTATGAGGTTATAACTCTGGAACGCTTCCATGGATCCCAGTGTTTGACACTGTTTTCTCGTGACATATTGTACTTCATGTCAGTGGTGAAATTTCTTTGATATTACTTGCGTTTATTTGTGAAAAAAGCCCTAAAATCACAGCGATAGTCACACACAATACTTAATAAGTAACATTTCTCACATGTCTACTTTACATCAGCACAATTTTGGAGCCTTTTTTTTATTTTATTAGGAAGCTATAAGGCTGTGTGCACACATCACGTTTTTTTCGCTATATAACTGCGAGAAAAATGGTCACATTAAGCATCCTATTTAATAGAATGCAATCCGCATTTTTTTTGTGCACATGCTGCGTTGTTTTCCTGAGCGGAAATGCATTCCAGAGTTTTCCCGCCTCTCAGCGGTGCACGCGACCGCTTCCGTTCCCATGGATGCTTTGTGTGAAGGACCTGCGATGACGTCGCGATCACGTGACCGTGATGTCATCACAGGTCCTGCACACAAAGCATCTATAGGAACGGAAGCCGCCGCGTGCACCGCTGAGGAGATCGGGGGCCTTCGGAAGGTGAGAATAACCATTTTTTTTATTTTTAACATTAGATCTTTTACTACTGATGCTGCATAGGCAGCATCAATAGTAAAAAGTTGGTCACACTTGTCAAACACTATGTTTGACAAGTGTGACCCACCTGTCAATCAGTTTTCCAAGCGATGCTACAGATCGCTTGGAAAACGCTAGCATTCTGCAAGCTAATTATGCTTGCAAAACGCTAGTTTTTAGCAGGAATATTCATGCCAATTCTGGAGTTGCAGAATTTCCGCGGCAATTTTGCGACGTGTGCACTTAGCCTAAGGGTTAAAATTTGACCAGCGATTTCTCATTTTTACAACACCATTTTTTTTTTTCTTTAGGGACCACATCACATTTGAAGTCACTTTGAGGGGTATGTATGATAGAAAATACCCCAAAGTGACGCCAATCTAAAAACTGCACCCCTCAAGGTGCTCAAAACCACATTCAAGAAGTTTATTTACTGTCCAAGTGTTTCACAGGAATTTTTGGAACGTTTAAAAAAAAATATGAACATTTAACTTTTTTTCACACAAAATTTACTTCAGATCCAATTTGTTTTATTTTACCAAGGGTAACAGAAGAAATTGGACCCCAAAAGTTGTTGTGCAGTTTCTCCTGAAACCCCATATGTGGGGGTAAATCACTGTTTGGGCGCATGGCAGAGCTCGGAAGGGAAGGAGCGCCATTTGACTTTTTCAACACAACATTGGCTGGAATTAAGATTGGATGCCATGTCGCATTCAGGGAGCCCCTGATGTGCCTAAAAAGTGGAAACACCCCACAAGTTACACTATTTTGGAAACTAGACCCCTTGAGAAACGTGTCTAGATTTGTGGTGAGCACTTTAAACCACAAGTGCTTCACAGACATTTATAATGTAGAGTCGTAAAAATAAAAAAAATCATATTTTTTCCGCAAAAATGATCTTTTAGCCCCCAATTTTTTATTTTCCCAAGAGTAACAGAATAAATTGGACCCCAAGAGCCCAAGAGTTATTTTGCAGTTTGTCCCGAGTGCGCTGATACCCCATATTGGGGCTAAACCACTGTTTGGGCACATGGCAGCGCTCAGAAGGGAAGGAGCGCCAGATTTTACTGTTATGGTTTGCAGGTGTCATGACCCACTGGGAGAGCCCATGAGGTGCCAAAACAGCAGAACCCCCCCATAAATGACCCCATTTTATGAATTACACCTCTCAATGACTTCATCTAGGGATGCAGTGATTATATTGGCACCATGGGTGTGTACAGAATTTCATACTATTGGGCAGCCATGCAGAGAGATTCGGGAGGAACGGAGTTCTTCTTGCTTATTTAAGTGAATGGGTCTGTGCACATGTCAGTGTGATTCCACGGACTGTGTGTCCATGGGCAAAACATGCTGGCATGTCCATTTTTTAATATCAGCACGGGCCTCAAAACATCCAGCACATGTGCATACGCATAACATAAACTGATGTCATCCATGTGACACGCATCGGCAGCGGGGAAGAAGCGTTACAGTAAGCGCTGTTCTCCGGCGCTGAGTGCTGAACCCGATTCATCATTCTCCTCTGCTTTAGCCGATCGCCGGCAGAGCAAGGGAGAATGATGAGAGCCGTGGAACAGCACTTATTGTAACGATTCTTCTTCCCTGGCGCCCGTCCTTGTGGTACTGATGCGGCACACAGATGCCACACGTGTGCCGCAAGAATTACACACAAGGACACTGACATCTCCGGTACTGGAAATATCAGGACGTGTAAAAGAGGCGTTATGGCGGGTTTTTATGTTTGGCAGCTGTCACACGCTAAAAGATGCTTTTTATTGCAAAAAATAGTTTTTTCATCACCATAACTTGAGAGCTATAATTTTTCCATATTTTGGTCTACAGAGTCATATGAGGTTTTGTTTTTTGTGGGACGAGTTGATGTTTTTTATTGGTACCATTTTTGGGCACATGACAGTTTTTGATCGCTTTTTATTCCGATTTTTGGGAGACAGAATGAGCAAAAACCAGCAATTCATGAATTTCTTTTGGGTGAGGCATTTATACTGTTCCGCGTTTGGTAAAATTGATAAAGCAGTTTTATACTTCAAGTCAGTATAATTACAGCAATACCTAATTTATATTTTTTTTATGTTTTGCCGCTTTTATACAATAAAAACTATTTTATATAAAAAAAATTAATTCTTTTTGCATCGCTTTATTCTGACAGCTATAACTTTTTTATTTTTCCGCTGACGGAGCTGTATGGCAGCTTGTTTTTTGCTGGTCAAGATGACATTTTCAGCGGTACCACGCTTATTTATATTTGTCTGTTTGATCGCGTGTTATTCCACTTTTTGTGCGGCGGTATGATGACAAAGCATTGTGTTTTGCCTTGGTTTTTTTTGTTTTATGGTGTTCACTAAAGGGGTTAACTAGTGGGAAAGTTTTATAGGGCGGGTCATTACGGACGCGGCAATACCAAATACGTGTACTTTTATTGTTTAGATTTCTTTTCATTCAAATATTTATTTAGTCATAGAATAAATATTGATTTTTATTTTATTTTTTACAAAAAAATTTAGCAATTTAATTTTTTTTACTTTATTCTGACTTTTACACTTTCTCCCACTATGGGACAATCAATTTTTGCAGGCTGATCGCTTCTATAGCATGCAGATGAAGCAAAATGTACATGCTACAGAAGCTGTCAGCGCTGCTCAGTGCACTGACACAGAGAGACTTCCTGATGGGTTAATGATCTATATAAACCTTTTGAGAATAGAGGTGTGCACACGATGCGGATTTAGTGCGGATCCGCAGCGTTTTTTTCCGCACAGAAACGCTGCAGATCTGCACTGTGATTTACAGTACAATGTAAAAAAAAAAAAAAAAAAAAAAAGCTGTGCAGAAAAATCAGTGCGGAATTACTGCGGATTTCAAAGAAGTGCATGTCACTTCTTTTGTGCAGATCTGCAGCGTTTCTGCACCCCTCCATAATAGAAATTCGCATTGGGAAAAACTGCAGAAAATCCGCACAAAAACCGCACTAAATCCGCATAAAAACCGCGGCAAATCAGCAGCTGCGGATTCTGCCAGGAGATGCGGATTTTGTGCAGAAAATTATGCACCTCTTTTCTTACTTGTGCACATAGCCTTATGAACGCTGCAGAGAGAATCTTCACTGTAAATTGGTACGAAGATGCAGCATGTCAATTCATGGTGCATATTGCACTGCAGATTTACTCAATGTAAAGGGTGTTTTGCCACATTTCTGCACTCTTCTGGTAACTTGACGTGAGTGTTAGCTTGCCGGAATAGCTACAGTAAATTTTAGGGTTTGTCGCATTTCTAAATATATTAACATAAGCATTATTTGTCACTACTCTTCCTTACAAATGCCTTTTGTTTTCTTCCAAGGTGCAGTTGATGCAAATACATCAGTTAATTTATATTTTCATACACAATGCCACATGGAAGACTGAGTTTTTCCCATGATGGGCTGTGGGACAAGCAAAGTTCTTCCCGAACCTCCAAAGAACATTCAGCTGGATTTAGTGAAAAAAGTAGAGCCTTACCTTGCCCCGAAGAATGACCAATACAAGCATTTTATTACAGACCATGGACGAATAGACACTAAAGGGGCTTCTTCGGCTCATCCCTATTCTAATGGCTACCCTCATAGTCATGCCGAAACTGCTGATCCCCGAAGACATAAAGTAGCTAAGTATAGAGCTAAATTTGATCCAAGGGTAACTGCAAAATATGATATTAAAGCACTTATTGGTCGCGGAAGCTTCAGCCGCGTCATCAGAGTGGAGCACAAAGCCTCTAAGCAGCCATATGCTATTAAGATGATTGAAACCAAATACCGAGAAGGTCGGGAGGTTTGTGAGTCTGAACTCAGCGTCCTGAGGAGAGTGCGACATACAAATGTCATCCAGCTCATTGAAGTGTTCGAAACACAGGAAAGAGTCTACATGGTAATGGAGTTGGCCACGGGGGGAGAACTTTTTGACCGAATAATTGCCAAAGGCTCTTTCACAGAGCGGGATGCCACTCATGTACTACAAATGGTTTTGGAAGGGGTGAAATATTTACACACACTTGGGATTACACACAGAGACTTGAAGCCAGAAAATCTTCTGTATTATCACCCTGGAACAGACTCCAAAATAATGATTACGGATTTTGGTTTTGCAAGTGCTAGAAAAAAAGGGGATGATTGCTTAATGAAGACAACATGTGGAACACCCGAATACATCGCTCCTGAAATTCTTGTGAAAAAACCTTACACAAACTCTGTGGACATGTGGGCACTAGGAGTCATATCCTATATTCTTTTGAGTGGCACTATGCCATTTGAGGATGATAATAGATCACGCCTGTACCGCCAAATTTTAAAGGGAAAATACAGCTACTCTGGAGAGGTAGGTATTTCTTATCTTTTTTTGCATTATTTAAGTTAAATAAATTGGCCCATTCTAAAACCACTATCTTTGGGATAAATAATAGTTTGCTAATGTCTGGGGGTCCAACCTAAAATTCCTTGTTTGAATCCATAAATTCTCTATCGGAGTGATGGGGATAACCAAGCTCCAAATTTGAGTTTTGGTGAGCATGAGAGACACCCAAATCACTTCATCCAAATTGAATACTCCAATGGTCTCTAGATTGGTCAGACCCCCAATGATCAGAAGCTGTATCACCAATCTACTAATGATTTTCTATGCGGGAATTTGTTACTGAAATTTAACTAGATGTTAACCCCTTCCCGACCCATGACGCCTATGCGGCGTCATGGAATGATCGCATCCCTGCAGATCGGGTGAAAGGGTTAATTCCTATTTTACCTGATCTGCAGGGAGAGGGGGAGTTGTACTTCAGCCTAGGGGGGTGGCTTTGCCCCCACGTGGCTACGATCGCTCTGATTGGCTGTTGAAAGTGCAACAGCCAATCAGAGCAATTTGCAATATTTCACCTATGAAAATGGTGAAATATTGCAATCCAGCCATGGCCGATGCTGCAATAGCATCTGCCATGGCTGGAAATCATGTACTGGCCCCCCCCACCGCCCCCGATCTCCTCCCCAGTCCTCCGTTCTGTCAGGTACCCCCCTCCGTCCCCCTGTCCGCTCCCCCGTGCTCCTGTCCGCTCCCCCGTGCTCCTGTCCGCTCCCCCCGTCCTCCGATCCCACCCCCTGTGCTCCGATCCACCCCCCCACCACCCCCCCCTCATACTTACCGATCCTCCCGAAGTCGGTCCGTCTTCTCCCTGGGCGCCGCCATCTTCCAAGATGGCGGGCGCATGCTCAGTACGCCCGCCGAATCTGCAAGCTGGCAGATTCGTTACAGGTACATTTTGATCGCTGTGGTAGGTTCTACCACAGCGATCAAAATAAAAAAATAATAAATAAACCCCCCCCCCTTTATCACCCCCATAGGTAGGGACAATAATAAAATAAAGAAAATATTTTTTTTTTCTTTTTCCACTAGGGTTACGGTTAGAACTAGGGGTAGGGGTAGGGTTAGGGTTACGGGTAGGGTTAGGGGTAGGGTTATGGCATGTGCACACAGAGCGGATCGGCAGCGGATCGGCAGCGGATCGGCAGCGGATCGGCCGCGGATCTGCAGCGGATTGGCAGCGGATCGGCAGTGGATTGGCCGCGGATCCGCAGCGGATTGGCCGCGGATCCGCAGCGGATTGGCCGCGGATCCGCAGCGGATTGGCCGCGGATCCGCAGCGGATTGGCCGCTGCGAATTCGAAGCAGTTTTCCATCAGGTTTACAGTACCATGTACACCTAAGGAAAACCAAATCTGCTGTGCCCATGGTGCGGAAAATTCCGTGCAGAAACGCTGCATTGTATTTTCCGCAGCATGTCAATTCTTTGTGCGGATTCCGCAGCGTTTTACACCTGTTCCTCAATAGGAATCCGCAGGTGAAATCCGCACAAAAAAACACTGGAAATCTACTGTAAATCCGCAGGCAAAACGCAGTGCCTTTTACCTGCAGATTTTTCAAAAATCGTGCGGAAAAATCTCACACGAATCCGCAACGTGGGCACATACCCTTAGGGTTAGGGTTGGAATTAGGGCTAGGGTTGGAAATAGGGTTAAGAATAGGCTTGTGGTTAGGGTTACGGATAGGGTTAGGGGTGTGTTGGGGTTACAGTTGTGGTTAGGGTTGGGATTAGGGTTACGGTTGGGATTAGGGTTAGGATTAGGGTTGGAATTAGGGTTACGGTTGTGTTGCGGTTAGGGTTGTGGTTAGGGGTGTGTTGGGGTTAGGGTTGTGATTAGGGTTATGGCTACAGTTGGGATTAGGATTAGGGGTGTGTTGGGGTTAGTGTTGAAGTTAGAATTGAGGGGTTTCCACTGTTTAGGCACATCAGGGGTCTCCAAACGCAACATGGCGCCACCATTGATTCCAGCCAGTCTTGCGTTCAAAAAGTCAAATGGTGCTCCGGGCCTTCCAAGCCCCGACGTGCGCCCAAACAGTGGTTTACCCCCACATTTGGGGTACCAGCGTACTCAGGACAAACTGGGCAACAACTGTTGGGGTCCAATTTCTCCTGTTACCCTTGCAAAAATAAAAAATTACTTGCTAAAACATAATTTTTGAGGAAAGAACAATTATTTTTTATTTTCACGGCTCTGCGTTATAAACTTCTGTGAAGCACTTGGGGGTTGAAAGTGCTCACCACACATCTAGATAAGTTCCTTCGGGGGTCTAGTTTCCAAAATGGGGTCACTTGTGGGGTGTTTCTACTGTTTAGGCACATCAGGGGCTCTGCAAATGCAATGTGACGCCCGCAGACCATTCCATCAAAGTCTGCATTTCAAATGTCACTACTTCCCTTCCGAGCCCTGACGTGTGCCCAAACAGTGGTTTACCCCCACATATGGGGTATCAGCGTACTCACAACAAACTGGGCAACAAATATTGGGGTCCAAATTCTCCTGTTACCCTTGTGAAAATAAAAAATTGCTTGCTAAAACATCTTTTTTGAGGAAAGAAAAATGATTTTTTATTTTCACGGCTCTGCGTTGTAAACTTCTGTGAAGCACTTGGGGGTTGAACGTGCTCACCACACATCTAGATAAGTTCCTTGGGGGGTCTAGTTTCCAAAATGGGGTCACTTGTGGGGGGTTTCTACTGTTTAGGCATATCAGGGGCTCTGCAAACGTAACATGATGCCCGCAGACCATTCCATCAAAGTCTGCATTCCAAAACGTCACTACTTCCCTTCCGAGCCCCGGCATGTACCCAAACAGTGGTTTACCCCCACATATGGGGTATCAGCGTACTCAGGAGAAACTGGACAACAACTTTTGGGGTCCAATTTCTCCTGTTACTCATGCAAAAATAAAAAATTCTGGGCTAAAAAAATATTTTTGAGGAAAGGAAACCCATTTATTATTTTCACGGCTCTGCGTTATAAACTTCTGTGAAGCACTTGGGGGTTCAAAGTGCTCACCACACATCTAGATAAGTTCCCTTGGGGGTCTAGTTTCCAAAATGGAGTCACTTGTGGGGAGTTCCTACTGTTTAGGCACATCAGGGGCTCTGCAAACGCAACCTGATGCCCGCAGAGCATTCCATCAAAGTCTGCATTTCAAAACGTCACTACTTCCCTTCCGAACCCCGACGTGTGCCAAAACAGTGGTTTACCCCCACATATGGGGTATCATCGTACTCAGGAGAAACTGGAAAACAACTTTTGGGGTCCAATTTCTCCTATTACCCTTGGGAAAATAAAAAATTGTGGGCTAAAAAATCATTTTTGAGAAAAGAAAAATTATTTTTTATTTTCATGGCTCTGCGTTATAAACTTCTGTGAAGCACTTGGGGGTTCAAAGTGCTCACCACACATCTAGATTAGTTCCTTGGGAGGTCTAGTTTCCAAAATGGGGTCACTTGTGCGGGAGCTCCAATGTTTAGGCACACAAGGGCTCTCCAAACGCGACATGGTGTCCGCTAATGATTGGAGCTAATTTTCCATTCAAAAAGCCAAATGGCGTGCCTTCCCTTCCGAGCCCTGCCGTGCGCCCAAACAGTGGTTTACCCCCACATATGGGGTATCATCGTACTCAGGACAAACTGGACAACAACATTTGGGGTCCAATTTCTCCTATTACCCTTGGGAAAATAAAAAATTCTGGGCTAAAAATCATTTTTGAGGAAAGAAAAATTATTTTTTTATTTTCACGGCTCTGCGTTATAAACTTCTGTGAAGCACCTGGGGGTTATAAGTGCTCACTATGCATCTAGATAAGTTCCTTGGGGGGTCTAGTTTCCAAAATGGGGTCACTTGTAGGGGAGCTCCAATGTTTAGGCACACAGGGGCTCTCCAAACGCGACATGGTGTCCGCTAACGATTGGAGCTAATTTTCCATTCAAAAAGTCAAATGGCGCTCCTTCCCTTCCGAGCCTTACCATGTGCCCAAACAGTGGTTTACCCCCACATGTGAGGTATTGGTGTACTCAGGAGAAATTGCCCAACAAAATTTAGGATCCATTTTATCCTGTTGCCCATGTGAAAATGAAAAAATTGAGGCTAAAATAATTTTTTTGTGAAAAAAAAGTACTTTTTCATTTTTACGGATCAATTTGTGAAGCACCTGGGGGTTTAAAGTGCTCACTATGCTTCTAGATAAGTTCCTTGGGGGGTCTAGTTTCCAAAATGGGGTCACTTGTGGGGGAGCTCCAATGTTTAGGCACACGGGGGCTCTCCAAACGCGACATGGTGTCCGCTAAAGATTGGAGCCAATTTTTCATTGAAAAAGTCAAATGGCGCTCCTTCCCTTCCGAGCCCTGCCGTGCGCCCAAACAGTGGTTTACCCCCACATATGAGGTATCAGCGTACTCAGGACAAATTGGACAACAACGTCCGTGGTCCAGTTTCTCCTTTTACCCTTGGGAAAATAAAAAAAATTTCGCTAAAATATCATTTTTGTGACTAAAAAGTTAAATGTTCATTTTTCCCCTCCATGTTGCTTCTGCTGCTGTGAAACACCTGAAGGGTTAATAAACTTCTTGAATGTGGTTTTGAGCACCTTGAGGGGTGCAGTTTTTAGAATGGTGTCACTTTTGGGTATTTTCAGCCATATAGAACCCTCAAACTGACTTCAAATGTGAGGTGGTCCCTAAAAAAAATGGTTTTGTAAATTTTGTTGTAAAAATGAGAAATCACTGGTCAAATTTTAACCCTTATAACTTCCTAGCAAAAAAAAAATTTGTTTCCAAAATTGTGCTGATGTAAAGTAGACATGTGGGAAATGTTATTTATTAACTATTTTGTGTCACATAACTCTCTGGTTTAACAGAATAAAAATTAAAAATGTGAAAATTGCGAAATTTTCAAAATTTTTGCCAAATTTCCGTTTTTTTCACAAATAAACTCAGAAATTATCGACCTAAATTTACCACTAACATGAAGCCCAATATGTCACGAAAAAACAATCTCAGAATCGCTAGGATCCGTTGAAGCGTTCCTGAGTTATTACCTCATAAAGTGACACTGGTCAGAATTGCAAAAAACGGCAAGGTCATGAAGGGGTTAATAAAGAATACCGAATTTTAATTTAAAATTGACTTGAAAGCCGGGTCCCCTTTTCCTGTGTTGTTTCTGAAGACATGCTGAACAGTGGAGCTTGTTTCGTACTTCCAAGTACCTTATATACTCGAGTATAATGCGACCCGAATATAAGCCGAGGCACCTAATTTTACCGCAAAAAGCTGGGAAAACTTATTGACTCGAGTATACGCCTGGTATTAGTTGTTTCCTCATCCTTATCCTGGTATGCATGGCTCCTCATCCCCATCCTTGTATGCATGGCCCCCTCGTCCCTATCCCGGTATACATGGCCCCCTCGTCCCTATCCCGGTATACATGGCCCCCTCGTCCCTATCCCGGTATACATGGCCCCCTCGTCCCTATCCCGGTATGCATGGCCCCCTCGTCCCTGTCCTGGTATGCATGGCCTCCTCAGCCCTATCCTTGTATGCACGGCCCCCTCATGCCCATCCTTGTATGCACGGCCCCCTCATGCCCATCCTTGTATACACGGCCCCCTCATGCCCATCCTTGTATGCACGGCCCCCTCATGCCCATCCTTGTATGCACGGCCCCCTCATGCCCATCCTTGTATGCACGGCCCCCTCATGCCCATCCTTGTATGCACGGCCCCCTCATGCCCATCCTTGTATGCACGGCCCCCTCATGCCCATCCTTGTATGCACGGCCCCCTCATGCCCATCCTTGTATGCACGGCCCCCTCATGCCCATCCTTGTATGCACGGCCCCCTCATGCCCATCCTTGTATGCACGGCCCCCTCATGCCCATCCTTGTATGCACGGCCCCCTCATGCCCATCCTTGTATGCACGGCCCCCTCATGCCCATCCTTGTATGCACGGCCCCCTCATGCCCATCCTTGTATGCACGACCCCCTCATGCCCATCTTTGTATGCAAGGCCCCCTCAAGCCCATCCTTGTATGCACGGCCCCCTCATGCCCATCCTTGTATGCACGGCCCCCTCATCTCCATCCTTGCATGCACGGACTCCTCATCCCCATCCTGGTAGGCACAGCCTCCTCATCCCTATCCTGGTGGGCACGGTCTCCTCATCCCTATCCTGGTGGGCATGGTCTCCTCATCCCTATCCTTGTGGGCATGATCCCCATCAGAAAAACATAAAAGAAAATAAACCATCCTACTTACCTTCCTCCGCTCCCCTGCAGCGTCCTGTTTTGATGCCAGCAGCTAATTTAATACTTGTAAGCAGCACATGGCAGAGACGTCATGTGCTGCTTACAAGCAAAGGACAGCAGCCGTAATACTCGCTATTCTCCACGCCAGGACTATGTGCGTGGAGAGCAGTGAGTATTCATTGCTATTTAGTAGCGGCCGCTGGCTTACTGCAGCTTACTGCAGCGGATGGACCGTCACGTGTGCCTGTTACTTAAGGGGATTAATATTCATTGCCCTCCACGCCCATAGGAGTGGAGAGAAGTGAATATTTCTCTTTAGCGGCGGGCACAGGTGTCAGCTGCAGCAGCCGGCTCCTGCCTCCTGTGACCTGCTGCTCCCCCTCCCTCTTGTGGGACCCTCACTCGAGTATAAGCCGAGGGGGCTTTTTCACCATAAAAAATGTTTTGAAAAACTCGGCTTATGCTTGAGTATATACGGTAATCACATTTATTACGGAACGGGTGAGCTGCTTTCTCTTTTCTTTGGTCCTTTTGCACAAGCCGATAACTGCATCTGAGCAAATCATCCCATTTGATCCCAGGTGATGTACTGCCGATAACCAGGGCTACTTAATTGTATTAGTGATCATTTTCTTCCCATCATTGCTCATGAATAAAAGGGCTAGTAAACTACTCTAATATAGACGATCAGCATATAATGCTGGCTTAAGATCGGCTTCCCCCCAGATTTAATTCCTTTAAGCTGAAAAACGGTGAAAAAGGAAATGCATCAGGCATGACCACTCTAAGGGTACTTTCAAAAATTGTTACGGTTTTGAGGCTGCGTATTTATGCAGTGTCAAAACCGCAGCGGCCAGATGGTACAACATAGTGGATGGGATGTCTAGAAATCCCATGTTTATTATGCGACTATATCCACCTGCGCAGCACCCTCGGAGACTGACATGAGACGCGTCTTTCAGATCCGCAGCATGTTCATTTTTCTTGCAGAGACTCTGGTCTCAACAGAAATTTCCAGAACCGAATGTATTTTATGCGGTAAGTCCGCATGGTTCAGTGAACACACATAAAGGGTATGACGGGGTGACAGGACAGACTGGTGAATGGGCATGGAGAGGTGGTGAGTGGGCATGGAGAGGCGGTGAATGGGCATGGAGAGGTGGTGTGTGGGCACGGATTTAGAAATGGATAGGAGCTATAGCTGAAGAAGTGTTTACCCCCAAAAATGTAATTTTTCTCATTACGCCACACCAATTATTGATTTGATTTAGATTTATTTTTTTCTTCATTCACTTTATAATTTGTTAGTTGATAGAAATGTTCATAGTTTATTTTGTATTTTTGAAAGTATTGCAGTGTAGTTGTACTCACGCCCTGCTGATAGTCCCTGCGCTGCCAATGAGCTAGGACTTGTCCGGTGAGGCGGTACTGACTTGGGCTCTTCTGGGTTCAGTAGTTGTACTCACGCCCTGCTGATAGTCCCTGTGCTGCCAGTGTCTTCACAATTTGCGCTCCTCCTTACATAAATTCCCTTAGGCTGGCTCTGCTATACTGTGGACTATCTGCAGGGCTGTGACACAAAGGAGAGAGAAGCCAGAAGGAGTGCAAACTGTGAAGACACCAGTAGTGATAGTAATGTACCGGGGACGTCCCCTTAAATATGACACAACATATGTACAAAAACGAAAAGCAGCCATTTGACCAGTAACAAACCATTCTTTGTCCAACAGCTGAGAAGGTTCTGGGAGGCTGTATGGATAGCTTGATTCGTGGCATGAAATCAGAACTTTGTTTCATACATATTGATACCTCACTCCTGCTGTTGGATGAAGCCCTGAGGCTATAATCTCAAAACTCCTCCACAGCTTTGAATTTCTGCTCTGAAAATGCAGAAAAAAATCCTCTGTGTGCACATGCCCTAATGTGTCTTTACCAAAAAGTGGCACCTGCGTAAAACCATCTTGTCTCGCCAAAAAAACACTTCAGATTAGGACAAGTAAAAAAAAAAAAATTGGTCATGTCTTCAGCCCAAATTGTCCCAGTCCTAAATCCAGTCTTTTGGTGATAGTTAGTGTTACACGTCAAACATTGTTGCAATGTCTGTGAGATGTTGTATACTAAAACCTTTTATGTTTTTAATCTGCAGCCATGGCCAAGCGTTTCCAACTTGGCCAAAGACTTTATCGATCGTCTGCTAATGGTGGAGCCCTCTGAGAGAATGACTGCAACACAGTCTCTTAAGCACCCCTGGGTAGTGAGTATGGCTGCCTCTTCATCTATGAAAAACCTGCACAGGTCCATCTCTCAGAATCTACTCAAGCGAGCATCATCCCGCTGTCAGAGTACAAAGTCTGCGCAGTCTGTTCGTTCCAGTCGGTCTACAAAGTCCACCAAGTCGCGGCGCGTGAGAGAGCGAGAATTACGTGAACTTAACTTGCGCTACCAGCAGCACTACTACGGATGAGCACATTGCACAATGTTCTAGTGACTGACGTTCCCAGTGCCTTCTGTTACGGACCAATGAACGTGAACCAGCAGATTCATGTTACATCAGAGCTGTACAAGAAAATGTGGAAGTCACCAGCACATGACACCTCTAAAAGCTACTATGACCCAGCCAACACCCCGCAAAGTGTGACTGAGGAGTTAGTGGTTATAGTAAGTATGGTGCAGTGTGGATATGGTGTTTCTGGAGCATTTCCTATGTAAAGCATTATGCTATGAATTCATGGAGGAACATTTTAGCAGCCACCTTTGGATATCTTTGAATTAATGTCATCATCCAGGTGCTGTGCTAGCTCTCAAAATAATCACATTTTTAATTTCATCAGTGGCCAAATGCAATCCTCCTCACGGAACATTTTCCAGTGAAGTTGACACTTAAAGGCCTTCATGCACCTAAGATTAAAGTTGGCCAAAATAGTCATCCATCTGATGTGTATCAGGCTCCTGACTCTCTGAGGGATGATGACACCAGGAAGGATCAGGAACCTTTTGTTCTCAGGGGAGATGTATTTTGTAGCGGCATCATCCCCTCTCCCGATTGAGACCACGTGACAGCTGTCCCGAGCTGAGCATTCATGTGTATGGGGACCTGACAGTCAGAGTTGTAGGCACTTAGTGCTCATTTCCTCAATAATACCTATAAATTGGCACCTTTTGTGGGAAAGTTCACAAGCATGTATGGTCGATTTGGTGAAAAAGAAAGAAATGTAATTTCTCTGATGGGAAGTTTGTCTGGCCATTTATTGATGGCCTATTTGCAGTATGGGTCATCAGTATCGGATTGGTGGTAACAACCCCCCACACCCTCACCAATCTCGTGTGTAGGAGGTGGCATGCAGCTGTGGATACTAGACATGGCAGTGCTGCTGTACATCCGGCCACTGCTGATCTGTGGGGTTGCCGAATGTCGTACCTCCACTGATGTAATACTATTCACTTATCCTAAATATGTCATCACTGTAAGGCCATGTGCACACGTTGCAGATTTCCTGTGGATCCGCAGCGTCTTTTTTCCATGCAGAAACGCTGCAGATCCGCAAGTGATTAAGGCTATGTGCACACTTTGCGGGGTCCTCTGCGGGTTCTCCCGCAGCGGATTTGATAAATCTGCAGGGCAAAACCGCTGCGGTTATCCCTGCAGATTTATCGCGGTTTGTTTTGCGGTTTCCGCTGCGGGTTTACTCCTATACTATTGATGCTGCATATGCAGCAATATGCAGCATCAATAGTAATGTTAAAAATAATAAAAAAATGGCCTTATACTCACCCCTCTGACGTCCCGATCTCCTCGGCGCTGCACGCGGCGGTCCGGTTCCAAAGATGCTGTGCGAGAAGGACCTTCGTGACGTCACGGACGGTCATGTGACCGCGAGGTCACGGTCATGTGACTGCGAGGTCACGGTCATGTGACTGCGAGGTCACGGTCATGTGACTGCGAGGTCACGGTCATGTGACCGCGACGTCACGGTCATGTGACCGCGACGTCACCGCAGGTCCTGCTCGCACAGCAACCCTGCGATCGGACTGCCGCGTGCAGCGCTGAGAGGTGAGTATATCATTATTTTGTATTTTTATTCTTTTTTTTTTTACACAAATATGGTTCCCAGGGCATGGAGGAGAGTCTCCTCTCCTCCGCCCCGGGTACCATCTGCATATTATCCGCTTACTTCCCGCTTCGTGGGCACAGCCCCATGCGGGAAGTAAGCGGATCAATGCATTCCTATGTGTGCAGAATCGCAGCGATTCTGCACAAAGAAGTGACATGCTGCGGAATGTAAACCGCTGCGTTTCTGCGCGGTTTTTCCCGCAGCATGTGCACAGCGGATTGCGGTTCCCATAGGGTTTACATGTAATTGTAAACGCTAAGGAAACTGCTGCAGACTCGCAGCTGTAGAAACGCTGCGGATCCGCGGTAAAACCCGCAAAATGTGAACATGGCCTTACAGTACAATGTAAATCAATGGCAAAAAAATTGCTGTGCTAATGGTGCTGAAAAATCCGCACAGAAAACGCAGCAGATTCAAAAAAAGACCATGTCAATTATTTTTTGCGGATCTGCTGCATTTCTGCACTTATTCCATAATAGAAATCCACAGGGGTAAAAAAAAGGAAGAAATCCACAAAAAAAACGCAAAAAAGCGCGGTTTCTGAAGAAATTCAGAATCTGCACTGAAAATTCCACAGTCAAATCCGCTGTGTGTGCAATGTAGCCTTATACCCCCAGACAACCTCTCTGCTGCCTGAAAGGCATTTACTTAAAGTATTATTTCTGTGAACTTTGATGAAACTATTTGAGAACGTCGGACCAAAGAAAAATATTCTATAAACTATGCAAATAAATAAATAAAAGGCTGCAGACTGCATTATGTGGTAAGCCTTGTCTTCGACTATTGTAGAGACCTCAAGACCTGAAGTTGACAAAATTCTACTGATTCATGATTAATTTTTTTTTTCTGTTCTCTCCGTTCCAAAGTTTTACGCTTCTCCCGGTAACAATGGTGCGAATATCCTACTAGCAGTGCGAATAGCACAGAACCTCGCTGCGGGTGTTTGCTTTTGGGGGGACATCTCTTTGGAATGACATTGAAAGAAAAACAGAAGAAAAACTGTTCCAGAATCTGTGGCGCAGCAAAGATTGCAGAAGATACTCTGTTTAAATTTTAAAAAAATCCAGTGAAAAGTGCTCTTTAAAGGAGAAACGTTGTGTACATTTCAATCATTCTATCTATATTTTTTTCCAGGGACATGTGCAGATTGGAACATGCTTCCATTGCAAGAAAAGCCGGACGGCGCCGGATCAGGCGCTGTCAGGTTTTTCACCAGACACAATAAACGTTCATCTGTACATTTTGCCCGGCCGCCGGATCAGGAATTTTTACCGGATCCGGCGAAAAACGGATAAAACAAGAAGGCCATCCGGACGCTAATACAAGTCTATGGGAAAAAAATGATCTGGCCGCATCATTCGCCGGATCCGTTTTTTTCTCAATTTGCCGGATTGCGTCTGACGGCGAAAAACAGATGTGTGAAAGTAGCCTAAGAAAAAATAAAAAGTGTCTTTCCCCTATCATCTCTTCTCAACTAGTCTGTGAGAGTGCAGGGATGACATACATCAATTAGGGCAGACAGTAAATGATATGAATTTCAGAGGACCTGTCACTGGATTTCTTACATTTAAACTGAGTCTTTCCTCCATTTTGCCGCAGACCCTCGAATTCTGGAACAGTTCATCTTATTCTATGCCCCTCGTTCCAAAATTATAACCCCTGGTAATAAAAGAGTAAAAATCCTTCCTTCTCAACATCTCCTTGGCAGAGTTTTATTGGCCAGGAACCGCCCACAGAGGCATTCTCTGTTAATACGCCCAGTTGGTTGAAGGCAAAAATTGCATCTTTATTTATTGGTAATGTAATGTTTCCAAGTCAGAGGAGCAACACCAATTCGGGGGAGTGCTTGGTTTCAATAAGAGAAATCCAGTAAAGCTCCTGATTAATCCTCTGCCCCCCCCCCCCCTTCCCCCGCGCTCATGGACAGTCCTGTTTTTTGATTGACCACTAGATCAGTGTGTGCTCACGCAGGAAGCCCCCATTATACTCAGGAATGGAAATATTATGCTGAATATTTTCCCACAATGTAATGCCAGGTTGCTCAGCTCCTTCTCTGTAAGGGCGACTTGCAGATAAGAAAGTGTCTGTAGTGTGACAGGTTCACCAATACAATTGTGCTCAAAAGTTTACATACCCCAGCAGAATTTTTGCTTTCTTTGCCTTTTTCAGAGAATATGAATGACCACACCAAAACTTTTTCTCTACTCATGGTTAGTGGTTGGGTGAAGCCATTTATTGTCAAACTACTGTGTTTTCTCTTTTTAAATCATGACAACCCAAAACATCCAAATGACCCTTATCAAAAGTTTACCCCATTTCTTAATACCGTGTATGGCTTCCTCTACCATCAATGACAGCTTGAAGTCTTTTGTGGTAGTTGTGGATGAGGTTCTTTATTTTCTCAGATGATAAAGCTGTCCACTCTTCTTAGCAAAAAAGCCTCCAGTTCCTGTAAATTCCTGGGCTGTCTATCATAAACTGCATGCTTGAGATCTCTACAGAGTGGCTCAACGACATTGAGGTCAGGAGACTGAGATGACCACTCCAGAAGCTTCACTTTGTTCTGCTGGTAGCCAATGACTTGGCCTTATGTTTTAGATTGTTGTCATGTTGGAACGTCCAAGTACATCCCATGTGCAGCTTCCGGGCTGATGAGTGCAAATTTGCCTCCAGTATTTATTACATAGTTTTTAAGGTTAAAGAAAGACTTTAAGTCCATCTAGTTCAACCCGTATCCTAACCTAACATGTTAATCCAGAGGAAGGCAAAAAAAAAACATGCAGCAAAGTCTAAGCTCCACATTGGGGGAAAAAAAATTCCCTCCTGACTCCACATACAGCAGTGAGACTACCGTATTTTTTGGCGTATAAGATGACTGGGCATATAAGACAACCCCCAACTTTTCGGGGGTCATCTTATACACCGGGTGTCATCTTATATGGCGTGTGCAGGGAGCGGTCCCGGATGGTTCCCAAAGTCTGGAGGAGAGGAGACTCTCCTTCAGGCCCTGGGATCCATATTCGGGTAAAAAAAAAAAAATACAAATAAAAAATATGGATCTACTTACCTTCCGACGGCCCCCGGAGTTCTCCTGGCTCTCCGCGGTGCAATGCGGCGGCTTCCGTTCCCAGGGATGCATTGCACGCCGCGAAGGACCTTTGTGACTGCAAAAATTGAAATTCTACTCTGTATGCCCCCTACAAGGTCATTAATAAATATGTTAAAAAGAAGCGGGCCTAATACTGACCCCTGTGGTACCCCAGTGTTAACTGTAACCCAGTCTGAGTGTGTTCCATTAATAACCACCCTTTGTTTCCTATCACTGAGCCAGTTCTTAACCCACTTACACATATTTTCCCCTTTTCCCATTGTTATCATTTTATGTATCAACCTTGTGGCAAGGTATCAAAAGTTTTTGCTGATAACGTGCTACATTTATCTTCCCTTCAACTTTGACCAAGTTTCCTGTGCCTTTGTAGCTCACACATCCCCAAAACATCAGCAATCCACCTCCGTGCTTTACAGTGGGAATGGTGTTCCTTTCATCATAGGCCTTGTTGACCTCTCTCCAAATGTAACGTTTATGGTTGGTGGACAAAAAGTTCAATTTTGGTCTCATCACTCCAACTTACCTTGTTCCAGAAGTTTTGAGGCTTGTCTCTGTTCTGCGTATTGTAGGTGAGATACTTTGTGCCATTTGTGCAGTAATGGATTTCTTCTGATGACTAGTGCCTCTTAATTGAGAATCTTGAAACAGCCACACCACTAGTTTTCAGAGAGTCCTGTATTTCAGCTGATTTTATTTGTAGGTTTTTCTTTGCATCCCAAACAATTTTCCTGGCAGTTGTGGTCGACATTTTTATTGGTCTACCTGACCGTGGTTTTGTTTTTACAGAGCCCCTGATTTTCCATTTGTTAATCACAGTTTGAATGTTGCTGACTGACCTTATGAATTCATTGAATATCTCATAGAATCATAGAATGGTAGAGTTGGAAGGGACCTCCTGTGTCATCTGGTCCAACCCCCTGCTCAAAGCAGTATTCACAAAATCATCCCAGACAGATGTCTTTCCAGCCTCTGTTTGAAAACTTCCATGGAAGGAGAACTCGCCACCTCTCGTGGCAGCCTGTTCCACTCATTGATCACCCTAACTGTCAAAAAGTTTTTTCTAATGTCTAATCTGTGTCGCCTCCCATTCAGTTTCATCCCATTGCTTCTAGTCTTTCCTTGTGCAAATGAGAATAAAGATGATCCTTCTACAATGTGACAGCCCTTGAAATATATGTAGACCGCTATTAGGTCTCCTCTCAGTCTTCTTTTTTGCAAGCTAAACATTCACACATCCTGTAACCATTCCTCATAGGACATGGTTTGCAGACTGGTCACCATTCTGGTCGCTCTTCTCTGAACTTGCTCCAGTTTGTTGATGTCTTTTTTTAAAATGTGGTGCCCAAAACTGGACACAGTATTCGAGATGAGGTCTAACCAAGGTAGTATAGGGTAATAATGACTTAACGTGATCTAGACTCCTGTTAATGCATCCCAGAATTGCATTTGCTTTTTTTTTTTTTGCTGCTGCATCACACTGTTGATTCATGTTCAGTTTATGATCTATTAGTATACCCAAGTTTTTTTCACATGTGCTGTTGCTTAGCCCTATTTATCCCATCTATATATATAGTTGTCTAAGGGTTTTTCTGTCTGTCTGTCTGTCCTGGAAATCCCGCATCTCTGATTGGTCAAGGCCGCCAGGCCTCGACCAATCAGCGACGGGCACAGCATGGCGACGATGATGTCATAATGGAAATCCCGCATCTCTGACTGGTCGAGGCCGCAGGCCTCGACCAATCAGCGACGGGCACAGTCTGCCGCGAATTCTGGAATCATCATTGTCCATATACTACGGGGACATGCATATTCTAGAATACCCGATGCGTTAGAATCGGGCCACAATCTAGTCTATATATATATATATAATTGTCTAAGGGGTACTTCCGTCTTTCTGTCGGCAACTTCCGTCACGGAAATCCCGCATCGCTGATTGGTCTCGCCAGCTGCCTGTCATGGCTGCCGCGACCAATCAGCAATGGGCACAATCCGATTAGTCCCTGCCTACTCCCCTGCAATCAGTGCCCGGCGCCCGCATACTCCCCTCCAGTCACCGCTCACACAGGGTTAATGCCAGCGGTAACGGACCGCGTTATGCCGCGGGTAACGCACTCCGTAACCGCTGCTATTAACCCTGTGTGACCAAGTTTTTACTACTGATGCTGCCTATGCAGCATCAATAGTAAAAAGATCTAATGTTAAAAATAAATAAAAAATCATTATATACTCACCTTCCTCCACCTTTCCCGCTCCTCGCGACGCTCCGGTGACCGCTCCATGCAAGCGGCAGGTTGCGGTGGCAAGGATGGTATGCGAAAAGGACCTGCCATGATGTCACGGTCATGTGACCGCGACGTCATCACAGAGCCTGCGCGAGAAGGACCTGCCATGACGTCACAGTCATGTGACCGCGACGTCATCACAGGTTCTGCGCTCATGCCAACCCTGGGACCGGAAGCTGCCGCGTGCACCGCACACAGGCGACAGGACTACAAGGGGCCCTCGGAAGGTGAGTATATGTTTATTTTTTAACCTGTGACATACGTGGCTGGGCAATATACTACGTGACTGGCCAATATACTACGTGCCTGGGCAATATACTACGTGACTCTGTGCTGTATACTACATCGCTGTGCAATATACTACGTGGCTCTGTGCTGTATACTACATCACTGGGCAATATACTATTTAACTGGGCAATATACTACATGGCTGGGCAATATACAACGTGGCTGGGCAATATACAACGTGGCTGGGCAATATACTACGTGGCTGGGCAATATACTACGTGGCTGGGCAATATACTACGTAACTGGGCAATATACTACGTGACTGGCCAATATACTACATGGCTGGGCAGTATACTACATTGGCTGGGCAATATACTACGTGGCTCTGTGCTGTATACTACGTGGCTGGGCAATATACTACGTGGCTGGGCAATATACTACGTGGCTCTGTGCTGTACTTTTTTTAATCAGATATTTTTATTGTACATACCAAATACAACAGTATCCATACAAATAAACAGGGTACATTTGTGTTTTTGTTTTAAAAGAAACAACCCTTCCCCCTCCCCTCCCCTCTGAAGACCCATCTCCGACCAAACATTACTCCTGGAAAGAAGAGAAGAGAAAACAAAAAGACAATACATACATATTATAATATTTGCAACTTTTTATCACAATCTCTCAATTATTCCCGTCCAGCCATGGCTGCCACAGCTTTTGAAAGAAGCCCATTCTTTTCCTTTTATTATATATACTTTTTTCGAGCTGGACAATATGATTTGCCTGTGCAATAAACTCACGTTTAGTAGGAGGTTCCTCTCTAATCCAATACCTTGCAATCACCTTTCTTGCGATGAACAATAATCTAGCTATAGCCATTTTGACAGTCTCGTCGGCCAGGATTTCCTCCACGAACCCAAGTACACAAACCACCGGATCCCTGGGAATCGAACACCCATAGATCACCCCAATTTGGTTCAGCACCACTACCCAGAACGCAAATAGTCTGGGACAAAGCCATAACATGTGCAGAATGCCCGCTTGAGACTGGGAGCACCTAGGACACCCAGAATCGCCTTTCAACCCGGCTTTAAACAACATATCAGGTGTCCTATAGGCCCTATTTATCACATACAATTGTGACATTCTCCCAGGTTCACTCATCGATAACCTGGGTACATATTCTAAGATAGACTCCCACCTATCATCATCTATTTCCCCCAATTCGGCCTCCCACTTCCCTCTGGCCTTTATAGGGTAATCTAGTAGAAAGGTGTGTAGCAGATCTCCATATACTTCGGATATAGCCCCTTTTGTTCCATTGTTATTTAGTATAAAGTCTAACATTAGATCTTTCTGGATCACTATAGGCCCCCTCCTCTTCTGTGCTTGAAATGCGTGCTGAACCCGTCTGTATTGATATACCGTATATACTCGAGTATAACCCGACCCGAGTATAAGCCGACCCCCCTAATTTTGCCACAAAAAACTGGGAAAACTTATTGACTCGAGTATAAGCCTAGGGAGGAAAATGCAGCAGCTACCGGTGAATTTCAAAATTAAAAATAGATGCTCCATACCGTTCATTATGGCCCCATAGATGCTCCACATAAAGCTGTGCCATATATAATGCTCTGCACAGTTCATTATGGCCCCATAGATGCTCCATAGAAAGCTGTGCCATATACAATGCTCTGCACCTTTGATTATGGCCCCATAGATAGCTGTGCCATATACAATGCTCTGCACCTTTGATTATGGCCCCATAGATAGCTGTGCTATATATTACCTCTGCACCTTTGATTATGGCCCCATAGATAGCTGTGCCATATATAATGCTCTGCACCTTTGATTATGGCCCCATATATAGCTGTGCCATATATAATGCTCTGCACCTTTGATTATGGCCCCATAGATAGCTGTGCCATATATAATGCTCTGCACCTTTGATTATGGCCCCATAGATGCTCCACATAAAGCTGTGCCTTATATATAGTGCTCTGCACCGTTGCCCCATAGATGCTCCACATAAAGCTGTGCCTTATATATAGTGCTCTGCACCGTTGCCCCATAGATGCTCCACATAAAGCTATGCCTTATATATAGTGCTCTGCACCGTTGTCCCATAGATGCTCCACATAAATCTGTGCCATTGCTGCTGCTGCAATAAAAAAAAAAAAAACACATACTCACCTCTCTTGCTTGCAGCTCCTCAGCGTCCCGTCCCGGCGTCTCTCCGCACTGACTGATCAGGCAGAGGGCGGCGCGCACACTATATGCGTCATCGCGCCCTCTGACCTGAACAGTCAGTGCGGAGAGACGCCGGGAAGACAGAGCGGCGCCCGGCGTGTGGAACGAGGGAAGGTAAATATGTAATACTTAACCTGCTCCCGGCGTCCCGCTCCTTCCCCCGGACAGCTGGTCTTCGGTGCCGCAGCCTCTTCCTCTGTCAGCGGTCACCGGCACCGCTGATTAGAGAAATGAATTATGCGGCTCCGCCCCTATGGGAGGTGGAGCAGCCTATTCATTTCTCTAATGAGCGGTCCCATGTGACCGCTGAACAGGGGAAGAGCTGCGGCACCGAAGACCGTGGGACGGGCAGGGGGAGCGCCAGGAGCCCCGGAAGCAGGTAAGTATGCCTCAGCGCCCTCTCCCCCTCACCCGCCGACCGTGACTCGAGTATAAGCCGAGGGGGCACTTTCAGCCCAAAAATTTGGGCTGAAAATCTCGGCTTATACTCGAGTATATACGGTAATTTTAACCCCGGGATCTGGAACTCCTGCTGCAACACATCAAAAGGTTTAAGGCTCCCATTCTGCATCAACTGACTTATCAACCCAATGCCTTTTTCCCTCCACTCCCCCATTCCTTCCATATGATTGAATTCTTGAAAGGAAGGGTTATCCCAAATAGGTGAAAATTCCGTGCGTCCCACAACCCCCCTTATTCGTTTAACCCCTTCCTGACATCTGACGTACTATCCCGTCGAGGTGGGGTGGGCCCGTATGACCACCGACGGGATAGTACGTCATACGCGATCGGCCGCGCTCACGGGGGGAGCGCGGCCGATCGCGGCCGGGTGTCAGCTGCATATCGCAGCTGACATCCGGCACTATGTGCCAGGAGCGGTCACGGACCGCCCCCGGCACATTAACCCCCGGCACACCGCGATCAAACATGATCGCAGTGTACCGGCGGTATAGGGAAGCATCGCGCAGGGAGGGGGCTCCCTGCGGGCTTCCCTGAGACCCCCGGAGCAACGCGATGTGATCGCGTTGCTCCGAGGGTCTCCTACCTCCCTCCTCGCCGCAGGTCCCGGATCCAAGATGGCCGCGGCATCCGGGTCCTGCAGGGAGGGAGGTGGCTTACCGAGTGTCTGCTCAGAGCAGACACTTGGTAAGCCTGCAGCCCTGCACAGCAGACCGCAGATCTTGCAGAGTGCTGTGCACACTGCCTGATCATCGATCTGTGATGTCCCCCCCTGGGACAAAGTAAAAAAGTTAAAAAAAAATTCCCCACATGTGTAAAAAAATAAATAAAAAAAATATCCTAAATAAAGAAAAAAAAAAAAATATTATTCCCATAAATACATTTCTTTTGCTAAATAAAATAAAAAAAACAATAAAAGTACACATATTTAGTATCGCCGCGTCCGTAACGACCCAACCTATAAAACTGCCCCACTAGTTAACCCCTTCAGTAAACACCCTAAGAAAAAAAAAAACAACGCTTTATTATCATACCGCCGAACAAAAAGTGGAATAACACGCGATCAAAAAGACTGATATAAATAACCATGGTACCGCTGAAAACGTCATCTTGTCCCGCAAAAAACGAGCCGCCATACAGCATCATCAGCAAAAAAATAAAAAAGTTATAGTCCTGAGAATAAAGCGATACCAAAATAATTATTTTTTCTATAAAATAGTTTTTATCGTATAAAAGCGCCAAAACATAAAAAAAATTATATAAATGAGATATCGCTGTAATCGTACTGACCCGACGAATAAAACTGCTTTATCAATTTTACCAAACGCGGAACGGTATAAACGACTCCCCCAAAAGAAATTCATGAATAGCTGGTTTTTGATCACTCTGCCTCACAAAAATCGGAATAAAAAGCGATCAAAAAATGTCACGTGTCCGAAAATGTTACCAATAAAAACGTCAACTCGTCCCACAAAAAACAAGATCTCACATGACTCTGTGGACTCAAATATGGAAAAATTACAGCTCTCAAAATGTGGTAACGCAAAAAATATTTTTTGCAATGAAAAGCGTCTTTCAGTGTGTGACGGCTGCCAATCATAAAAATCCGCTAAAAAACCCGCTATAAAAGTAAATCAAACCCCCCTTCATCACCCCCTTAGTTAGGGAAAAATTAAAAAATTAAAAAATGTATTTATTTCCATTTTCCCATTAGGGTTAGGGTTAGGGCTAGGGTTAGGGTTGGGGCTAGGGTTGGGGCTAGGGTTGGGGCTAGGGCTAGGGTTGGGGCTAGGGTTGGGGCTAGGGTTGGGGCTAGGGTTAGGGCTAGGGTTAGGGCTAGTGTTAGGGCTAGTGATAGGGCTAGGGTTATTGCTAGGGTTAGGGCTAGGGTTAGGGCTAGGGTTGGGGCTACAGTTAGGGTTGGGGCTAAAGATAGGGTTAGGGTTTGGATTACATTTACGGTTGGGAATAGGGTTGGGTGTGTCTGGGTTAGAGGAGTGGTTAGGGTTACTGTTGGGATTAGGGTAAGGGGTGTGTTTGGATTAGGGTTTCAGTTATAATTGGGGGTTTCCACTGTTTAGGCACATCAGGGGCTCTCCAAACGGGACATGGCATCCGATCTGAATTCCAGCCAATTCTGCGTTGAAAAAGGAAAACAGTGCTCCTTCCCTTCAGAGCTCTCCCGTGTGCCCAAACAGGAGTTTACCGCAACATATGGGGTATCAGCGTACTCAGGACAAATTGGACATCATCTTTTGGGGTCCAAGTTCTCCTGCTACCCTTGGGAAAATACAAAACTGGGGGCCAAAAAATAAGTTTTGTGGGAAAAAAAAGATTTTTTATTTTCACGGCTCTACGTTGTAAACTGTAGTGAAACACTTGGGGGTTCAAAGTTCTCACAACACATCTAGATAAGTTCCTTGGGGGGTCTAGTTTCCGATATGGGGTCACTTGTGGGGGGTTTGTACTGTTTGGGTACATCGGGGGCTCTGCAAATGCAACGTGACGCCTGCAGACCAATCCATTTAAGTCTGCATTCCAAATGGCGCTCCTTCCCTTCCGAGCTCTGTCATGCGCCCAAACAGTGGTTCCCCCCCACATATGGGGTATCAGCGTACTCAGGACAAATTGGACAACAACTTTTGGGGTCCAATTTATCCTGATACTCTTGTGAAAATACAAAACTGGGGGCTGAAAATCATTTTTGTGAAAAAAAATAAAGGAATTTTTATTTTCACGGCTCTGCGTTATAAACTGTAGTGAAACACTTGGGGGTTCAAAGCTCTCAAAACACATCTAGATAAGTTCCTTAGGGGGTCTACTTTCCAAAATGGTGTCACTTGTGGGGGTTTTTAATGTTTAGGCACATCAGGGGCTCTCCAAACGCAACATGGCATCCCATCTTAATTCCAGTCAATTTTGCATTGAAAAGTAAAATAGCGCTCCTTCCCTTCCGAGCTCTGCTATGCACCCAAACAGTGGTTTACCCCCACATATGGGGTATCGTCGTACTCAGGACAAATTGCATAACAACTTTTGTGGTCTAATTTCTTCTATTATCCTTGGGGAAATAAAAAAATGGGGGCGAAAAGATCATTTTTGTGAAAAAATATGATTTTTTATTTTTACGGCTCTGCATTATAAACTTCTGTGAAGCACTTGTTGGGTCAAAGTGCTCACCACACATCTAGATAAGTTCCTTAGGGGGTCTACTTTCCAAAATGGTGTCACTTGTGGGGGATTTCAATGTTTAGTCACATCAGGGGCTCTCCAAATGCAACATGGCGTCCCATCTCAATTCCAGTCAATTTTGCATTGAAAAGTCAAATGGCGCTCCTTCCCTTCCGAGCTCTGCCCTGCGCCCAAACAATGGTTTACACCCACATATGGGGTATCAGCGTACTCAGGACAAATTGTACAACAAATTTTGGGGTCTATTTTCTCCTGTTACCCTTGGTAAAATAAAACAAATTGGAGCTGAAATAAATTTTGTGTGAAAAAAAGTTAAATGTTTATTTTTATTTAAACATTCCAAAAATTCCTGTGAAACACCTGAAGGGTTAATGAACTTTTTGAAAGTGGTTTTGAGTACCTTGAGGGGTGCAGTTTTTAGAATGGTGTCACACTTGGGTATTTTCTATCATATAGACCCCTCAAAATGACTTCAAATGAGATGTGGTCCCTAAAAAAAAATGGTGGTGTAAAAATGAGAAATTGCTGGTCAACTTTTAACCCTTATAACTCCGTCACAAAAAAAAATGTTGGTTCCAAAATTGTGCTGATGTAAAGTAGACATGTGGGAAATGTTACTTATTAAGTATTTTGCGTGACATATGTCTGTGATTTAAGGGCATAAAAATTCAAAGTTGGAAAATTGTGAAATTTTCAAAATTTTCGCCAAATATTCGTTTTTTTCACAAATAAACGTAAGTTATATCGAAGAAATGTTACCATTATCATGAAGTACAATATGTCACGAGAAAACAATGTCTGAATCGCCAAGATCCGTTGAAGCGTTCCAGAGTTATAACCTCATAAAGGGACAGTGGTCAGAATTGTAAAAATTGGCCCGGTCATTAACGTGCAAACCACCCTTGGGGGTGAAGGGGTTAAGCGTCAGCCATACCTTATGAACTAAATTTATGGTGTGAAGACGAGTTCCCAATTTCTTGAATAGTCCTGCTTCTAGGCCCTGACATAAGGGCAACATGCCAATAATAAATATCAGACTGTTATGACCCCGGCCTTCCTCAAGCCCTTTCCCCCATCCCCTAAGATGTTGGCTTTGCGCCGACAAAAAGTACAACCAGGGGTTAGGCAGGGCAAGTCCCCCCTCATCCTTAGGTCTCTGCAGTATCTCCTGCCTAATTCTCGGGCACCTCCCACCCCATACTAACTCTCCAAATAATGATTTAAGTCTACGGAATCTAGTCCGCGGGATCCAAACCAAAGAATTATGTAAAACATACAAAACCTGCGGCATCACAACCATCTTAAGGAGATTTACTCTACCCACCACCGACAAATGCAGCTTATTCCACGCTGAGATTTTGGCACGTAGTTTGGTTATTAATGGTTCAAGATTGAGCTCCTCAAATCTAGTCAGGGGGAGAGACACCTGAATCCCTAGATATTTAAATTGTGAAACCACCCTTAATTTTGTACCTTCTTCCACCTCCCTCATACAATCCACTCCTCTATCCACCTGTAAAACACTTGATTTGTCCCAATTGATAATCAACCCTGAAATTTGCCCAAATTCTTCAATTAATGAGATTACATTCCTCAAAGGTTCCCCAGGACCCTCAAGAAAAAGCAGAATGTCGTCAGCATACAGAGCAATTTTTTCCTCCATTTTCCCATACACAAACCCTTTTACTAACTGAGACCTTCTGATAGCCGCTGCCAGAGGCTCTACCACCAGAGCAAACCGCAACGGGGACAACGGGCATCCCTGCCCCGTACCCCGAAATAGCTGAAAACCGTCAGACATTGCATTGTTCACCCTGATCTTAGCCACTGGAGAGGAGTACAGAAGCCTCACCCACGACACAAAAACCGGCCCAAACCCAAAGCGTCTCAGAACCGACCACAGGTATTGCCATTCTATACTATCGAAGGCTTTATGCGCATCAAGGGAGACCACCACCCTCCCCCCAGCATTTTCCGCCGGTATCTGCATATTAAGAAATAACCTTCTCAAGTTGATGGCAGTGGATTTATTAGGCATAAAGCTCGATTGGTCCGAATGGACCACCTTTTCTATCACCCTGGTCAGTCTGTTCGCCAAGGCTTTAGCCAAAATCTTAACATCTGTAGTCAAGAGTGACATTGGTCTATATGACTCCGGCAATCTTGGATTCTTATCAGGTTTAGGGATGACCACAATAATGGCCTCCCTCATGGAAGCAGGCAATATTCCCCTCTCCAGTGACTCCTCAAAGACCCCCAACAATCTGGCCAACAACTCCTCAGAGAGGACACCGTCAGCCCCCGGAGCCTTCCCTCCCGCCATGGACCTCAATGCACCTTCCAACTCCTCCACCGTAAGCGGCCCATCTAACCAATCTCTATCCTCTGCTTCTAATCTAGGTAAATTTGCGTCCTCTCAAAATCTATCAATTTCACCTTCTCTCTGCCCGGTATGTGATGCATACAGTTTGCTATAAAATCCCTTAAAGCCTTCCAAGATTTGGATCCCCTGTGTTACGATACTACCATTCTCTAATTCTAGAGCATGTACGTGTGTCGAATCCCTCTGTGCAGACGTCACCACGAGAGAAGGTGACCCACCTTCTCTCCTTCCGCATAAAAAGCCTCTCTTTGGAAAGCTCTCGCCCTCTCTGCTTTGCGTAGATGTAGTTTGTTTACCTCTTCCTGAGCCGTTTTCATACAATTCATGGTGTCCTGTGAACGTAAACTACTCAATGCAGCCTGCGCTGCCCTCAATTCCTCCAATATCACTTTATCAGATTCCCTTGTTTGTGTTTTATGCCTAGAGATCTCTTTAGATAGTATACCCCTCAAATAAGCCTTCATGGTGTCCCAAACCACATGTTTCGCTGCACTACCATCATTAAATTTAAAGAATTCCTTTATCTCTTCCCCGATCTTCCCCATATCAATAATTTGTAACCAAAAGGGGTTTATCTTCCAACCCAATTTAGCCATCCCCCCAAGGCCTTCAATTTGCAGTGTTACCACCACTGGACTATGATCCAACACTATTCTAGGCAAATAATCCACCTCCTGCACCAACCTATCCATTTCTTCGTTACCTAGGGCCATGTCAATACGAGATAGAGAGCTATATGTCGCTGAATAGCATGAGAAACAGTATGTATCAGTATTACGCACTCTCCACAAGTCTTTCCATGCCACTTCTTTCAAATAACTACAAACGCTGTCAAATTCCCCTCCTTCCTCAACATAGCATGCTGCCCCCTATCCCAGTGATCGTCAATGATATTGTTAACATCCCCTATTATGAGCAATGGGACTCCTCCCCACCTGCCAGATAAATTTAGGATTTCCTGTAGTTTTTTCCCCGAGAACGGTGGAGGAATATACACGGACACGACACATATCAGTCTAGCGAACACCTTACACACAAGAAATACATACTGTCCATCACTATCTATTACCACCTCTACCTCCTCGAACGGAACACTTGTATGCACGAGAATTGACACTCCCCTGGCATAGGTCGAGAATGTCGCATGGTAGGCCTTCCTCACCCATCTTTTATGCAATATACCCATTTTTTCTTTCACTAAGTGAGTCTCTTGAAGGCACACCAGCGAGGGTCTCTGTTTTACAATATATTGCAAAATAGCCTTACGTTTTGTATTATTGGATAGACCTCTAATATTCCAGCTCAAAATTTTAACTCTATCTCCCATCATTTTGCATAATAGTTAACCATCTCTTCCTCTTTCCATTGGTCTTCTTTACCCCCCTAAACTGGGCCCTCTTACCCAAACCTCCCCCCCAAGCCCTCATTATTACAAAATAACCCCTAACCCTACCCTTCCCTTCCCTCAATAACTTCCTCCCCCAAAACGTTATAACAGACAACGTACAATCTCCTACTCCCTCTCTGTATGAGAAAGGGGAACGCTGTTGCTATCCCAGCAGTGGCTCAGAAGCCGATACCAACCAACAGTAGATTTCCCACTATCTTCCAGTCGTTCCTCCCCCCACCCTTTAGAAACAGGATATATAAACAGTTGCGCCGCCGAACACAACCTTAGCGCATAAGAACCATACATCAAATTCTTTTAGTAGCAAATCAGTATTAACCATCAACTCGATTTTTCTCCCCCCAACCTATCACAATAGCCAGAAGACCACATTTGACCCTCCTCAGCGGGTCTTTTCTGCTCCAATACGTTTTGCATTCAAGTCCAGCCAATGTGATACTTCCTCAGGATTTTGAAAAAAGTGGACCTTGTCCATGGCCACCACACGTAATTTAGCCGGATACAGCATAGAATAAACCAGACCCAGTTCACGCAAGCGTCTTTTAGCCTCTCCAAACTTCATCCTGAGCTTCTGTACAATTGTAGAATAATCAGGATATATAGATACTCGGTTGCCGTCGATAGACAGTTCCTCCATATTCCTGGCCCTCCTTAGCAGAATATCCCGATCTCTGTAATTTAGGATTTTAGCTAGAAAGGTCCGTGGGGCGGAGCCAGGGGGCAGAGGTCTGGTCGGCACCCGGTGAGCTCTTTCGACCGCAAAAAGTTTAGTGAGACTGTCCCCTGCAACCTTAGTTTTCAGCCATGTCTCTATAAACTCAGTGGGGTTATTTCCTTCTGTCTTTTCAGGCACACCAATAATTCTCAAGTTGTTCCTGCGCGAACGATTCTCCAAATCATCAGTTTTAAGCTCCAACTCCACTATGCGCTGGACATATTTTTTTCTCTCTCTTTGCCAGTTCAGCAATCTGATCTTCCGCTCCTCCCACACGTTCCTCCAACAATTCAACTCTCCCCTCCATCTTATGCATAGCTGAGCGAAAAGAGGCAACTTCCCCTTTAAGGTCATCCACCTGGACAGTTAGGGTTGTCAAAGCAGACTTACAGAACATTACCGCAGAAAAGATATCTTTCAGGGTCGGCTCCCCAGTCTCATCAGCACACACATTCCCCATTTGAGCAGCATATTCCGGGGTCAGCTCAGCTAACTCAGTCAGTGGGGCATTTCTCATAACTGGAACATTGCTGGGTGTCATGGGGGATCCGCTCATCCTCCCCTCTGCCTGTGCCCCAGCCTGCTCACACACCTGTTCCCCTGAGTCCGCCGCTCCTCCTGTCCCCTCTCCACCGGCTCCCTGCATCAGCTGTACTGCACCTTCTGTCCTGGCAAATTGCTCCAGTCTGGCGATCACCTCCAGCCGTTTCTGATAGGCAGCGCTTGCTTTTGCCGCCTCTTCCACAGCACTGTCGGCGCCATCTTGGGAGCGCGTGCTGCCCGCCATCCCGACCTCCTTCTGCCTCTTGCGCGTCATTCTGTGGCTTCCTCGCTGTGCGGCTGGTGCCCACCGCTCCCCGGATACTCAGGGACTCCTCCACCGGTAATTGGCGTTCGGCGGCGCCTCTAATATGTCCGGATCACCGTTCGGGCAGCGGGAGAGGTCCGGCACACGTCCTCTCACATCTCCTGCTAGGCCACGCCCCCGGCTCTGTGCTGTATACTACGTCACTGGGCAATATACTTCGTGGCTGGGCAATATACTTCGTGGCTGGGCAATATACTACATGGGCTGGGCAATATACTACGTGGGCTGTGCAATATACTATGTGGACATGCATATTCTAGAATACCCAATGCGTTAGAATCGGGCAACCATCTAGTTCTGTATATGCTTTTTTATTTTTATTGCCCAGATATAGTACTTTGCGTTTTTCCTTGTTAAAAAACCATTCTGTTAGTTGCTGCCCACTGCTCCAGTTTGTTTATATCTTTTTGAATTATCTCTCTCATCTAGTATTAGCTATCCCTCCTAGCTTTGTGTCATCAGCAAATTTAATCATTGTACCCTCAATTCCTTCATCTAAATCATTGATAAAAATGTTGAACAATACAGGGCCCAGGACAGAGCTCTGTGGTACCCCACTTGAGACATTCTTCCAACTGGGTGTGCAGCCATTTACGACCACTCTTTGGGTCCGATCAGTAAGCTAGTTATCAATCCATCTAACAGTTGCCTTGTCCATTCCATACTTAGTTATTTTTTCAATAAGGATGGAGTGAGATACTCTTGTCAAATGCTTTGCTGAAGTCAAGATATACTATATCTACAGCATTTCGTTGATACACCAAGTCAGTGATTCAGTCATAGAAGGAAATTAAGTTAGTCTGACATGACTTATTAGTTACAAACCCATGCTGACTTTGGTTAATCACTTCATTCTTATCCTTGTACTTACATGCATGTTGTTTAATAATTTGTTCAAAGATCTTTCTTGTATAGAAGTCAGACTCACCAGCCTATAGTTCCCTGGGTCCACCTTCTTCCCCTTTTTGAAGATAGGAACAACATTTGCTCTTCTCCAGTCTTCTGGGACTTCTCCTTTTTTTCCATCATACATGACGGCACCACGAGAGAGGGGATCCGCCCATCAAGGACAGGAAACCTTCAAGATAAAAGGGGCGGCTCCTCTCTCCACATCAGTTGGTTTCCTGTCCTTGACGGGGAACCCTCAAGATAGAAGAAAAAATCAAACAAATGATTATGACAACATTAACAAAACCAGAGATGACTTTAAGAAGAACCATGTCAGTATTGGGGTCCCTAACCTCCTGCATACCGGCAGTAAAATGGGCCCAGTTCCATGCAAGAGAACTGCAGTGGTGTGTGCTGCAGAACGACCTGGAACTTCAGGGGCAGCTAGAGCAGAAGCTCATTCTCCCACTCTCTGTAATCCAGTCACTCAGATGGTGGTTACAGATAGTCTTCTCCGAGAGGAGTTCCCTGGACATACACAGCCTCCAAAGTAATCACAACGGACGCCAGTCCATGGGGGTGGGGAGCTCACTCAGGCACACTATGGGTCCAAGATCCCTGGGCTCAAGAGGAGAAAAATCTATCCTCAAACGAGTGGGAACTCCTAGCAATAGAAAAGGCGCTAGAGAGATTACTTCCACACTTGACAGGGCATCATGTGAGGGTCCTATCGGACAACCGAACAGCGGTCGCATACGTGAACCACCAGGGGGGCACCCGTTTTCGGTCACTGATGCACATAACCAGAAGACTCTTGTCTCTAGCCGAAAGGCATTTCCTTACATTAACGGCCCTGCATATTCGAGGTGTGGACAACATAAAGGCAGACTTTTTAAGCAGGAACCACTTGAGGCAAGGGGAATGGTCCCTAAAAAAGTCAATTTTTCAACGGATAATACACATGTGGGGAAGACCCAGTATAGACCTCTTTGCCTCGAAAGCCAACAAAAACGTTCAAAAATTCTGCTCCCTGAACCCAGCAGACAGGCCGTTGGCAGTAGACGCCTTCAGCATAGAATGGACGTCAGGACTCCTGTATGCCTTCCCACCGATATGTCTAATCCCAGCAGTTCTGAGGAAGATCAGGGAGGGCAAGGCCAGAGTGATTGTAATAGCTCCCTTCTGGCCGAAAAGACCATGGTTTTACTGGCTGAGAGTGATGTCCGTGATAAACCTGTGGGTTCTCCCTGAAGACCAGGACCTTCTAACGCAGGGTCCCTTCAACCACCCGCAGAATTCCGGGCTACATTTGACAGCCTGGCATTTGAGCAGTCGTTACTAGAGAAAGAAGGGTTCTCAGCTGGTTTAATATCCACCTTGCTCAGTAGCAGAAAACCAGTAACGACCAAGATCTATGGGAGAATATGGAAGAAATTCCTGTCCAGTTCAGGGCCAATACGGGAAGGGGAGGTCCCGATAGTGGCAATACTGGAGTTCCTACAAAAGGGCTTAGATCTGGGGTTAGCTGTTAATACCCTCAAAGTACACATTTCAGCCTTAGCAGCCTTATTCAACTGTGACCTGGCAAGCAATAGGTGGGTGGTGAGGTTTATCTGAGCCTGTAGTAGAGCTGACTCTGTTCCATCCCCTACTCCTCCACCATGGGATCTAAATTTAGTGTTGACAGCTCTGACAGAAAGCCCCTTTGAGTCGTTAAATACAACTTCAGATAAAGTACTAACATTAAAAACAGCTTTGTTAGTGGCACTTGCATCGGCCCGTAGGGTGGGGGATTTACACGCGTTGTCAGCCGACCCCCCCCCCCCCCCCCCCCTCCCCTTACACACAAATTATGGACGGTAGGGTTTTATTAAAATTAGATCCGGCATATCTCCCCAAAGTGGTATCGAGATTCCATAGGGCTCAGGATATAACCCTACCCTCTTTCTGTCCCAATCCTAGTAACAAGAAAGAGGAGAGACTCCATTGCCTAGATGTCAGGAGGTGTATCCTACAGTATTTAGAGAATACAAAATCCTGGAGGAAACAGAGGGCTTTATTTGTTTCGTTCCAGGGGTCAAGGAAGGGCCTTAAAACCTCAAAACAAACTATAGCTAGATGGGTGAGAGAGGCCATTATTCTAGCGTATAGTAGTGCAGGCAGGGTTGTTCCACAGGGTCTGAAAGCCCATTCCACGAGGGCCATGGTGACATCGTGGGCGGAGAGAGCAGATGCTACCATCGACCAAATCTGTAAGGCGGCCACTTGGTCCTCTCCGTCTACATTTTTTAAACATTATAGGCTAGACCTATCTGCTACCTCTGATCTCACATTTGGGAGAAGAGTGTTACAAGCAGTGATCCCTCCCTAAAAGAGAATACAAATCTCTGTAACTCTCTTGTGGTGCCGTCATGTATGATGGAAAAACACGGGTATTACATACCTGGTAATGTGTTTTTTCATGAGACATGACGGCACCCTTATATTCCCACCCTTTTGATCACGTCATTAATTGGGTGCATTATTAACCCCTTCCCGACCTTTGACGCATACGCTGCGTCATGAAAGTCGGTGCCAATCCGACCTGTGACGCAGCGTATGCGTCATGGAGGGATCGCGCTCCTGCAGATCGGGTGAAAGGGTTACCTCCAATTTCACCCGATCTCCAGGAACAGGGGGAGTGGTGCTTCAGCCCAGGGGGGGTGGCTTCACCCCCTCGTGGCTACGATCGCTCTGATTGGCTGTTGAAAGTGAAACTGCCAATCAGAGCGATTTGTAATATTTCACCCCAAAAAACGGTGAAATATTACAATCCAGCCATGGCCGATGCTGCAATATCATCGGCCATGGCTGGAAAACCTAATCTGTCCCCCCCCCCACCCCACCGATCGCCCCCCCAGTGCTCCGTTACGTGGTCCGCCCCCCTAAGTCGTCCTGTCCGCTCCTCCGTCCTCCTGTCCACTCCCCCCGTGCTCCGGTCCCCCCCCTCCGTGATCCGATCACCCCTCCTTAATACTTACCGGGCCTCCCGGTGTCCATCCGGCTTCTGCAAGGGCGCCGCCATCTTTCAAAATGGCGGGCGCATGCGCACTGCGCCCGCCGAATCTGCCGGCTGGCAGATTCGTTTCAGATGTATTTTGATCACTGTGATATAGCTTATCACAGTGATCAAAATAAAAAAAAATAGTAAATGACCCCCCTTTATCACCCCCATAGGGACAATAATAAAAATAAATAAAATATTTTTTATTTTTTTTTCTACTAGGGTTAGGGTTAGAACTAGGGTTAGAATTAGGGTTAGAATTAGGGGTAGGGTTAGGGGTAGGGTTAGGGCATGTGCACACAGTGCGGATTTGGCTGCGGATCCGCAGCGGATTGGCCGCGGATCCGCAGCGGATTGGCTGCGGATCCGCAGCGGATTGGCCTCGGATCCGCAGCGGATTGGCCGCTGCGAATTCGTAGCAGTTTTCCATCAGGTTTACAGTACCATGTACACCTATGGAAAACCAAATCCGCTGTGCCCATGGTGCGGAAAATACCGTGCGGAAACGCTGTGTTGTATTTTCCGCAGCATGTCAATTTTGTGCGGATTCCGCAGCGTTTTACACCTGTTCCTCAATAGGAATCCGCAGATGAAATCCGCACAAAAAAACACTGGAAATCCGCTGTAAATCCGTAGGTAAAACGCAGTGCCTTTTACCTGCGGATTTTTCAAAAATGGTGCGGAAAAATCTCACACGAATCCGAAAAGTGGGCACATAGCCTTAGGGTTAGGGTTGGAATTAGAGTTAGGGTACCGTCTCACAGTGGCACTTTGATCGCTACGACGGTACGATCCGTGACGTTCCAGCGATATCCATACGATATCGCTGTGTCTGACACGCAGCAGCGATCATGGACCCTGCTGAGAATCGTACGTCGTAGCAGATCGTTTGGAACTTTCTTTCGTCGCTGGATCTCCCGCTGTCATCGCTGGATCGTTGTGACAGCGATCCAGCGATGCGTTCGCTTGTAACCAGGGTAAACATCGGGTTACTAAGCGCAGGGCCGCGCTTAGTAACCCGATGTTTACCGTGGTTACCAGCGTAAAAGTAAAAAAAAAAAAAAAAAACCGTACATACTCACATTTCGGTGTCCTTCAGGTCCCTTGCCGTCTGCTTCCCGCTCTGACTGTCTGCCGGCCGGAAAGTGAGAGCACAGCACAGCAGTGACGCACCGCTGCGCTCTGCTCTCACTGTACGGCGGCACTCAGTCAGAGCGGGAAGCAGACGGCAAGGGACCTGAAGGACACCGAAATGTGAGTATGTACGTTTTTTTTTTTACTTTTACTCTGGTAACCACGGTAAACATCGGGTTACTAAGCGCGGCCCTGCGCTTAGTAACCCGATGTTTACCCTGGTTACCCGGGACCTTGGCATCGTTGGTCGCTGGAGAGCGGTCTGTGTGACAGCTCCCCAGCGACCACACAACGACTTTCCAACGATCACGGCCAGGTCGTATCGCTGGTCGTGATCGTTGGTAAATCGTTATGTGAGACGGTACCCTTAGGGTTGGAATTAGGGCTAGGGTTGGAAATAGGGTTAAGATTAGGTCTGTGGTTAGGGTTAAGGATAGGGTTAGGGTTGTGTTGGGGTTATAGTTGTGGGTAGGGTTGGGATTAGGGTTAGGGTTAGGGTTGGATTTAGGGTTACGGGTGTGTTGGGGTTAGGGTTGTGGTTAGGGGTGTGTTGGGGTTAGGGTTGTGATTAGGGTTATGGCTACAGTTGGGATTAGGGTTAGGGGTGTGTTGGGGTTAGTGTTGAAGTTAGAATTGAGGGGTTTCCACTGTTTAGGCACATCAGGGGTCTCCAAACGCAACATGGCGCCACCATTGATTCCAGCCAATCTTGCGTTCAAAAAGTCAAATGGTGCGCCCTCCCTTCCAAGCCCCGACGTGCGCCCAAACAGTGGTTTACCCCCACATATGGGATACCAGCGTACTCGGGACAAACTGGGCAACAACTATTGGGGTCCAATTTCTCCTGTTACCCTTGCAAAAATAAAAAATTACTTGCTAAAACATAATTTTTGAGGAAAGAACAATTATTTTTTATTTTCACGGCTCTACGTTATAAACTTATGTGAAGCACTTGGGGGTTGAAAGTGCTCACCACACATCTAGATAAGATCCTTTTGGGGTCTAGTTTCCAAAATGGGGTCACTTGTGGGGTGTTTCTACTGTTTAGGCATATCAGGGGCTCTGCAAATGCAACGTGATGCCCACAGACCATTCCATCAAAGTCTGCATTTCAAATGTCACTACTTCCCTTCCGAGCCCTGACGTGCGCCCAAACAGTGGTTTACCCCCACATATGAGGTATCAGCGTACTCACAACAAACTGGGCAACAAATATTGGGGTCCCATTTCTCCTGTTACCCTTGTGAAAATAAACAATTGCTTGCTAAAACATCTTTTTGGAGGAAAGAAAAATGATTTTTTATTTTCACGGCTCTGCGTTGTAAACTTCTGTGAAGCACTTGGGGGTTGAACGTGCTCACCACACATCTAGATAAGTTCCTTGGGGGGTCTAGTTTCCAAAATGGGGTCACTTGTGGAGGGTTTCTACTGTTTAGGCACATCAGGGGCTCTGCAAACGTAACATGATTCCCGCAGACCATTCCATCAAAGTCTGCATTCCAAATCGTCACTACTTCCCTTCCGAGCCCCGGCATGTGCCCAAACAGTGGTTTACCCCCACATATGGGGTATCAGCGTACTCAGGAGAAACTGGACAACAACTTTTGGGGTCAAATTTTTCCTGTTACCCTTGGGAAAATAAAAAAATTCTGGGCTAAAAAAATATTTTTGAGGAAAGAAAACACATTTATTATTTTCACGGCTCTGCGTTATAAACTTCTGTGAAGCACTTGGGGGTTCAAAGTGCTCACCACACATCTAGATTAGTTCCTTGGGAGGTCTAGTTTCCAAAATGGGGTCACTTGTGCGGGAGCTCCAATGTTTAGGCACACAGGGGCTCTCCAAACGCGACATGGTGTCCGCTAATGATTGAAGCTGATTTTCCATTCAAAAAGCCAAATGGCGTGCCTTCCCTTCCGAGCCCTGCCGTGTGCCCAAACAGTGGTTTGCCCCCACATATGGGGTATCATCGTACTCAGGACAAACTGGACAACAACATTTGGGGTCCAATTTCTCCTATTATCCTTGGGAAAATAAAAAACTCCGGGCTAAAAATCATTTTTGAGGAAAGAAAAATAATTTTTTATTTTCACGGCTCTGCGTTATAAACTTCTGTGAAGCACCTGGGGGTTTTAAGTGCTCACTATGCATCTAGATTAGTTCCTTGGGGGGTCTAGTTTCCAAAATGGGGTCACTTGTAGGGGAGCTCCAATGTTTAGGCACACAGGGGCTCTCCAAACGCGACATGGTGTCCACTAACGATTGGAGCTAATTTTCCATTCAAAAAGTCAAATGGCGCGCCTTCCCTTCCGAGCCTTGCCGTGCACCCAAACAGTGGTTTACCCCCACATATGAGGTATCGGCGTACTCAGGAGAAATTGCCCAACAAATTTTAGGATCCATTTTATCCTGTTGCCCATGTGAAAATGAAAAAATTGAGGCTAAAAGAAATTTTGTGTGAAAAAAAAAAGTACTTTTTCATTTTTACGGATCAATTTGTGAAGCACCTGAGGGTTTAAAGTGCTCACTATGCATCTAGATAAGTTCCTTGGGGGGTCTAGTTTCCAAAATGGGGTCACTTGTGGGAGAGCTCCAATGTTTAGGCACACGGGGGCTCTCCAAACGCGACATGGTGTCCGCTAAAGATTGGAGCCAATTTTTCATTCAAAAAGTCAAATGGCGCTCCTTCCCTTCCGAGCCCTGCCGTGCGCCCAAACAGGGGATTACCCCCACATATGAGGTATCAGCGTACTCAGGACAAATTGGACAACAACATTCGTGGTCCAGTTTCTCCTTTTACCCTTGGGAAAATAAAAAAATTGTTGCGAAAAGATCATTTTTGTGACTAAAAAGTTAAATGTTAATTTTTCCCCTCCATGTTGCTTCTGCTGCTGTGAAACACCTGAAGGGTTAATAAACTTCTTGAATGTGGTTTTGAGCACCTTGAGGGGTGCAGTTTTTAGAATGGTGTCACTTTTGGGTATTTTCAGCCATATAGAACCCTCAAACTGACTTCAAATGTGAGGTGGTCCCTAAAAAAAATGGTTTTGTAAATTTTGTTGTAAAAATGAGAAATCACTGGTCAAATTTTAACCCTTATAACTTCCTAGCAAAAAAAAAATTTGTTTCCAAAATTGTGCTGATGTAAAGTAGACATGTGGGAAATGTTATTTATTAACTATTTTGTGTCACATAACTCTCTGGTTTAACAGAATAAAAATTAAAAATGTGAAAATTGCAAAATTTTCAAATTTTTCGCCAAATTTCCGTTTTTTTCACAAATAAACTCAGAAATTATCGACCTAAATTTACCACTAACATGAAGCCCAATATGTCACGAAAAAACAATCTCAGAACCGCAAGGATCCGTTGAAGCGTTCCTGAGTTATTACCTCATAAAGGGACACTGGTCAGAATTGCAAAAAATGGCAAGGTCATTAAGGCCAAAATAGGCTGGGTCCGGAAGGGGTTAACATTATTTGTATTATACACTCCCTGGGGTATCGGTGAATAGAACCGTATAGGATGTATTATTTATGTGTACACTAACCAGCGGCGTTCCTCTCGTACTCTGTAAAACAACTGATGTGGAGAGAGGAGCCGCACCTTTTATCTTGAAGGTTTCCTGTCCTTGATGGGCGGATCCCCTCTCTCGTGGTGCCGTCATGTCATGAAAAAACACATTACCAGGTATGTAATACCCGTGTTTCTCCAAGAATTTTCAAAGATTATGGAGAGTGGTTCAAAAATTTCTTCTGCTATCTCCTTCAGTACTCTGGGGTGTAATTCATCTGGACCTGGAGACTTGAATTCATTTATGTTAGCTAAGTGTTTCCTCACTATCTTTCTGTTCATAGATATCCTGGATTCTTCTATTCCTTTAATAGGACAGTGAAGATCAGTTGATGTTACGTTTCCTTTCTGAGAGAAAACAGATGCAAAATAGGAATTTAAAAGTTCGGCCTTCTCAACATCCTTTCTTGCCATTTAATCATTTTCATCCTGTAAAAATCCTATAGCATCATTGACTTTTCTTTTACTTTTGACATATCCCCCAAATCCTTTTTTTATTGCTTTTGACGTATCTTGCAAGCCTGATCTTTTTGCATCCCTTTCCTGTTTTATACCGTTCAACTCCCTTTTCCCTTAGATCCGTTGACAATTATTTTGCTTTCCCTATGACTCACAATCCAGAATCGTCAGTGGCTGGATGAAAGATGCAAGAGTCTGTCTGAATCTCAGAAACTCACTCAGCTTTTATGCACACTCACTGATTACAGTCAAACAGGTCACAGGTGAGGATGTTACCTTTAGTAGCCATTCAAACCCATTTGTGTCAACATCTGTGCATGTTATCAGGCTAAAATCACCAGTGTATGTAAACTTTTGATCAGGGTCATTTGGATGTTTTGGGTTGTCATTATGATTTAAAAAGAGAAAACACAATAGTTTGACAATAAATGGCTTCAGCCCAACACTAACCATGAGTGAAGAAAAAGTTGTGGTGTTATCATTCATATTCTCTGGAAAAAGGACAAAAAAGCAAAAATTCTGCCTGGGTATGTAAACTTTTGACCACAACTTTACGTGTGCTTTTACATCACTGTGTATTATTCCTCGATACCTCTTCAATAAAAATGTACAGAAAAATGAAGTGACTTGGCAAAATAGTCTTGATTTATTGTATTTGCATCATATCTGATTTTTTTTTTAAATAAAAACTACAGAGCGTTTAGGAAGTGACAAACCGGAGAATAAACCATTAACTGACAAGAAATGAATCGTGGAGGGAAGTTTTTTTGTCAGTTTTCTGAAATGTGAAGCTATTTATAAATCATACCACTTTTTCTTTTTATAATCTTCTATTTTTAATTTTGTTTAACTTGGATATGTTGCAAAATGATCTTGGTATCATAGCAAATTTAGCATGAATTGAAGCAAACACTTTTTGTATGTTTTCTCTATTGCATAACATTTAATGAATGCCAAAATTTAATCTTGATATTTTTTTTTATGTTGTTATAGCCTTTAATCTGTATTTGGCCCAATATTTGGTAAATTGTAATAGAAACAAACCTAAAATGAAATTGAATTTCTGTTTTATACACAATAAAGGTCATTTACACAGAAGTAGCGTGTACTTTGTCTCCTTATTTGTTCAGATTTGGCAATGTCCTCTAAATTGTCAACATATGCCTTTTATAAGCATTAAAGGGAACCTGTCATGTCCCCAAACACGATTGACCTGCAGATTAACCGCCATGTCTGACTGCTTTACTGAAAGTGCAGCTACTGGGAGAAAATTAATGTTAATCCTCCTGGAAGCCGCTGGCTTTCAGTTATAAAGGCATGCACGGAGCAGCTATAGTCAGCGCTCACAGCATTGTGAGCAGCGGGTGTAAGCGCGCCTCTCCATTTAAGACTCTGTAGAGCATCTGTGCAGAGCAAGCTGTCCATTATGTCGATAGGTATGTACAGTCGCTGCTTACAATGTTGTGAGCTCTGACAGACGTCGCTACATGCACCCATCAATGACTGAAAGCCAGCGGCTCTTGGCAAGGATAAAGTCCAGATTTTCCTAGTAGCTGCACTTTGTAATTCTGTCAGCCAGCAGATTATCCCTGTATTTGCAGGTTTGTAGCATTTGCAGACATAGCAAGTTCCCTTTAAAAGAAACCAGTCGGCACATTTTTACTTATGGATGACCACATATGACTGTAAAAGGGGCTTATCCCCAAATAAAATGTTACCTATTTTGTAAAGATCTAAGGAGCCAGCAGTGAGAAATCTAGTGTAAAAGCCATATGCAAATCAGGATGTGGGTTTCGTTGCTCTTAGAAGAAACCACTAATTGCACGGACACGTCAGTGCATTTGCAGCCAGATTTGCAAGTGGCATCTGTCTCGCCACTGTCATATCGGAGCTTTATACTGAGGGAAAGCACATATACAGCCTATAATAAAGTGCATGAAAGAGGGCCTGTCACCAGGTCAAAAGTGGACAGTTTTGCTCTTATTTTATTCCTACTGTTCCTCTGAGTATTTCACCTTTGTTATTTTATCCACCATAAGGTTCCAGAGATATGAGGCTTTTTGTTTATTGCTATTCTTCGTCTTTACAAGTGCGCACTGGGTAATAATGCAGAGCAGCCCAAAGACACCCCACAGATGATTCTTTCCCATAAGTCCTCTTTGTAATGACCATAAAAGGTAGAACTAGGTAAGAATTCCCATATCTCTAGGACTCTAATGGCGGATAAGAAAAACAAAATACCCTGAACTATACTTGGGGGAGTAAAATAAGACAGAAACAAACTACTTTTAACATGGTAGGAGAGGTCTTTCTTAAAGAAAAAGATGCCATACTCAACTCTCTGATCCCTTGTTGGTCCCATTCCAGTGCTGCAGTGTCCTTCATCACTCCCTATCTTCTGCTGCACTGATGACCTTTTTATCACAGGAATATCGCCACTTCAGCCAATCGCTGAGTGTAGCAGATCACCGTTATAATACACCACTAATTGTACACTACTATGTACTATACTGCTCCCACTCCCTGACTTTAGGTGGGTTGAATACCACGTCTTCCCTAGAGCTGAAAATGAGATCTGTGAAGTGCAAATTTTGGAAGAGCCATGCTTGCTGCTCCATTGCATTAAAATAGCTTACTAAGAAATTCAGCATTCCTTTTAGACTATTTCACAAAGCTTCCCTGCGTGAAATGATTTATGTGAAGCCACTGCTGTCAAACACTTTAGTGGATGAGGTGAGGAGCGGAGGCCGAGGTGAGGGCCAATGAAACTGTTAGAAGGTGCTCTGGATGGCCAACCTTGCCCACGGTACTCTGCGCTAATTTCCTTTTTATATGGAGCTTTTCTCCAAAACTAAAGGTATGACTCGAATTACTGCAAGGACCTGGGCCTAATTTGTAATGAATTTGTAATCTGATAAAGTCCTAATAATAAATTTGTACTGGGGTTGAAACATTGAGTGAAGCTGTGTTAATGATAACATTGTTAAAATATAATTGTTATTCTAACAATCATCAAAATGTCTGGATTTTTATAAATATACACTCAACATTGAAATTGCAACACCAGAAAGGAAGTCGCCAAACTATGGAAATCACAGGATCGATAGACATTTTACCAATATGCAAATGATGGAAAAATTGAAAGACGCACTCCTAGCAAAATTGTTATCCTTTTAATATATGGCAGTCGTCATATTAAATAGCACTGTGTACTTAAAATTGCTCATATTGCCCTTCTACCCATCTAATTCTTCTCTTTTCCATTAGGTCTGATATCACGTGATTAAAAACTGACTAGCTGAATCCTTCTAAACTCTATGTAGAAACCGGAGGTCTCTTTTCACTTCATAAGTCATCACTGTAAAAGTCCCTAGCATGGTGAGGAGAGAGCAGCTGGGTCAGGAGTGTTTTTTTTTACTTCTGCCATGCTTCAATAGCCTCCATGAGAGGCTTGAAGCTGGCACAACTTGATCAGCTCTGCTACAAAGGAGTGATGCATAGATCGTTCCTATGTAGCTGAATTACTACATTGCTATGAGCGCCGACCACAGGGTGGCACTCACAGCAATCTGGTATCAACAACCATAGAGGTCTTCAATAGACCTCTGGTTGTAATGCTGACGCATCGCAGACCCCCGATCACGTGACGGGGTCAGCGATGTGCTCATTTCCGGCCCGATGGCCGGAAGCGGTAGTTAAATGCCGCTGTCAGCGTTTGGCAGCGGCATTTAAATAGTTAATAGCGGTGGGTGAATCATTCCACCCGCCGCTATTGTGGGCACATGTCAGCTGTTCAAAACAGCTGACATGTCCCGGCTTTGATGCGGGCTCACCGCCGGAGCCCGCATCAAAGCGAGGGTTCTGACCTCGGACGTACTATCCCATCCCAGGTCAGAAAGGGGTTAAAGGGGTTGTTCGATCTAAAACAAGTCTGCAGTCACACATTGACTTCTGATTTGTGAATCCTCACAGTGAATGCGTTGTGCGCTGTGAGGATTCTCTGGTGTCACTTTGTACCTTATATAATCTTATATCTATATTCTAAACATATACAGGTCCTTCTCAAAAAATTAGCATATAGTGTTAAATTTCATTATTTACCATAATGTAATGATTACAATTAAACTTTCATATATTATAGATTCATTATCCACCAACTGAAATTTGTCAGGTCTTTTATTGTTTTAATACTGATGATTTTGGCATACAACTCCTGATAACCCAAAAAAACCTGTCTCAATAAATTAGCATATTTCACCCGTCCAATCAAATAAAAGTGTTTTTTAATAACAAACAAAAAAACCATCAAATAATAATGTTCAGTTATGCACTCAATACTTGGTCGGGAATCCTTTGGCAGAAATGACTGCTTCAATGCGGCGTGGCATGGAGGCAATCAGCCTGTGACACTGCTGAGATGTTATGGAGGCCCAGGATGCTTCAATAGCGGCCTTAATCTCATCCAGAGTGTTGGGTCTTGCGTCTCTCAACTTTCTCTTCACAATATCCCACAGATTCTCTATGGGGTTCAGGTCAGGAGAGTTGGCAGGCCAATTGAGCACAGTAATACCATGGTCAGTAAACCATTTACCAGTGGTTTTGGCACTGTGAGCAGGTGCCAGGTCGTGCTGAAAAATGAAATCTTCATCTCCATAAAGCATTTCAGCCGATGGAAGCATGAAGTGCTCCAAAATCTCCTGATAGCTAGCTGCATTGACCCTGCCCTTGATGAAACACAGTGGACCAACACCAGCAGCTGACATGGCACCCCACACCATCACTGACTGTGGGTACTTGCCAAAATGCCTGAAGTCCAGTGTCATTTCCTTCTCCCCAGTCTTCCTCCAGACTCTGGCACCTTGATTTCCGAATGACATGCAAACAACTTAGCAACAGTCCAGTGCTGCTTCTCTGTAGCCCAGGTCAGGCGCTTCTGCCGCTGTTTATGGTTCAAAAGTGGCTTTACCTGGGGAATGCGGCACCTGTAGCCCATTTCCTGCACACGCCTGTGCACGGTGGCTCTGGATGTTTCCACACCAGACTCAGTCCACTGCTTCCTCAGGTTCCCCAAGGTCTGGAATCGGTGTTTCTCCACAATCTTCCTCAGGGTCCGGTCACCTCTTCTCGTTGTACAGCGTTTTCTGCCACATTTTTGCCTTCCAACAGACTTACCATTGAGGTGCCTTGATACAGCACTCTGGGAACAGCCTATTTGTTGAGAAATTTCTTTCTGGGTCTTACCCTCTTGCTTGAGGGTGTCAATGATGGCCTTCTTGACATCTGTCAGGTCGCTTAGTCTTACCCATGATGGGGGTTTTGAGTAATGAACCAGGCAGGGAGTTTTTAAAAGCCTCAGGTATCTTTTGCATGTGTTTAGAGTTAATTAGTTGATTCAGAAGATTAGGGTAAAAGGTAGTTTAGAGAACCTTTTCTTGATATGCTAATTTATTGAGACAGGTTTTTTGGGTTATCAGGAGTTGTATGCCAAAATCATCAGTATTAAAACAATAAAAGACCTGACAAATTTCAGTTGGTGGATAATGAATCTATAATATATGAAAGTTTAATTGTAATCATTACATTATGGTAAATAATGAAATTTAACACTATATGCTAATTTTTTGAGAAGGACCTGTATGTGTGTATATGTGTGTGTGTGTGTGTATATATATATATTAGAGGAAAGAAAAGAAATTGGTGCGCACTCCTGGGTCCGTTAAAAATCCTTGCTTTATTGGAACATCAATGTGATGACAGACAGGCGGGAGACAACGTGCGGATAAGACAGGACTACAGCTGTTTCACGCAAAACTGCGCTTCTACAGGTCCCAATGGTGAACGGAAATAGGGGGGTGGGTTTTATAATTTTTCTCTGGCATTAATGCCTCCCCTTTCCCGTACGTCATAGGTGATACACAGCTCCCAATTTATAACAATACATATGTACACATAAAATATAAAATAAACATAGGTGCTGAAATAAAAAATACGTGGTATGTGTAAACTTTTTTTACTTTGAAGAGTACAAGAACAGAACTTCAATGCTGCTGAGAAATATTTTATACCGTTGCTGAGAGACCATCCTACAGGAATACTGACATGTCTATGCGCTCATTCAGTCCCGTCGGACCTGTAGCGCTTGTGCGCATTATCCACTGTGCTTCGCGTCTCAGGAGGAGCTGATTCAAGTTGCCCCCCTGCTTTGGTGAGTACACCCTTTCTATACCTGCGAAGCGGAGTGTTTGGACATCACCTGAATGAAATTGCCGCACATGATTTATCAGACGAGGGACCCCTTTTCCTGTCCGAACTGAAGCCAGGTGTTCTTTTATTCGGATATATAATGGACGGATGGTTTTTCCTATATAGTAAAAGCCGCACATACAGAAAATAACATAGACTACATAGTTGGTTTTACAGGAAATAAAATCCCTGATTTTATGATTAATTTGTCCTATTTGGACAGTATTGCCTGTCATGTGTTGAGGACATAGACTACAATGCCCACACTTAAAATTCCCTTTCGGGGTATCTTTATTAAGCCAGGTGGAACGATCAGTCACAATGCGATTCCGTACCAACATATCTCCTATGTTTTTACTGCGGCGGCTAGCAAAAAGGGGTCCCTCTTGTAATCTGCTGGTGAGTTCTCCATCTTTTCCCAGAATATGCCAATTTTTTCTGATTATGGATCTGATATAGTTGTCCATTGGACCGTATTTGAAACTAAAAATAAACTGCTTCTCATCACTTGTGTGTCTATTTTTATTACGGGGAGTTTTAGCATTAAGATCCTCTTTGGTGGCCTTATCTAAAGCTTTATTGAGCAGAGAACATGGATAGCCGCGATTTTGGAAACGTTTATATAGATCATGTGATTGGTTTACAAAACCGCTCAAACTGCTGTTAATTCTTTTGACCCTTAAAAACTGGCTGTAAGGCAGGGCTTGTTTGGTATAGAAAGGGTGAGCACTTTGAAAATGAAGGAGCGCATTTGAAGCAGTGGGCTTACGATAGACTTCAGTATTAATCTTGCCCTCATTTATATTTATTTTCACATCCAGAAACTCTAAATTTTGATTGCCATAATGAGAGGTGAACTTCATATTCATACAATTACTGTTTGATAAAAAACTGACAAAATTGCTGAAGTCCTCTGCCGTCCCGTCCCAGATAACCAGGATATCGTCCACGTATCTTATAAAGAGCTTTACATGTTGGAGAAAAGGGTTAGTGTTTGAATACACATATTTGTCCTCAAAGTACGCTAAGAACAGGTTTGCCAGGGTACATGCGACCGATGTACCCATGGCTGTACCTTCCCGCTGTGTGTACCATTGGGCATCAAATTG